>NW_010390900.1:3101-12921 GCF_000710305.1 Buceros rhinoceros silvestris | reverse complement strand
TGTTCCATCTTTGTGGCTCCCCAGCCTATCTTGCTGCATGTTGCAGTCATGGGATATTTAAGGTGTTAACGTCTGCTTATGTATGTGATCCAGCTATTCAGGTTTATGGTCTATGTGGCTTTGTTTCTGCTCTTTCCAGGGCTTTAACATCAAAAGTGTACAGTCCCAAGGCTTCAAGCTGAATGTATGGGACATAGGCGGACAGAGGAAGATCAGGCCGTACTGGAGGAACTATTTTGAAAACACTGATATCCTTGTAAGTATTGGCTGCAGTTGAATGCTGTGTTCATGCAATGGCTTTCCAAGGTCTCAGCCAGAAATTCAGGAACAAGTAATGTAATGTCCCAGTCCTCAGCAACACCGTTGCCATTGTAACAGGAGTTATTCTGAGTGAAATGGCAAGATCGGCTGGGTGCAGTAAGAAAAATACGGTGATGTTTGGAGAAATAATTCAGATTACTTTCACAGGATGGTGCTGGGTATAGCCAGTTCCTTTCCTCTCATCTCAGTCTCCTTCAAATGAAAGAACATTAAAAACTTGTAGTTTGCCCATCTATAGCTCCTTTCACCAGGGACTCTGGAGGCCTGTCATGGGTATTAGTGCCTTAAGCTTCATGTGTAGAGGTAGGTCATTATGGTGCCTTTGTTTTCTAGTTGGGGAAACTGAGGCACACCAGAATTAAATGCTATGTCTGGCATCAGATAGGAAAGCTTCTGACTAAGGGACACAGAGAGACCCCTTGTATTTTCCTTTGGTCCTTTAATCATAAGGCTGTCCTTTAATGTTTTTGACGTTTTGGCTGCAATTACCTTACAATTAGCTACAGATGACTACAATTATATTTACAATGCAGGACCTTTTTGTTCCCATGCCAGAGCATGTTACCCTGGGACCCTTCAAGTGCTGTCCTGACTAGTTTCAAAGAGCACCCCTAACATGCAGCTACGTGTGCCAGGGTGAAGGCAGACTGGGGACTCCAGACCTCTCCCAACCCCAAGCAATGTTCCCTGTGGAAGCAGAGAAAAGGCAAGGTCTGCAGGGCTCCCATGGGAAAATGGGAAAGACACCCTTCCTCCCTTTTGTCACACACACACTCACTAATGTGTCATGTGCTTCAGTGTGCTTCCATAGAAGGATCAGAGCAGCTGGGAATAGAACCCTCTGCTCCAAGGCTCCTGTCAGGGTCCTGAAAAGCCTGGCTGCTCAGGCATGCGGATTTAGAAAGCATCATCCAAAGCTGTTGCTTTAAATGGCATTAATAAACCCTCAGTAACTTCTTCTGCAGATCTCCCTTTTTCAGACTTAATTCAGAATCTGATGTTTGAGGGCAGCCACCACAGCATAAACCCAGTTGATTGCTTTTGCAAAGAGTAATGATGAGATCTTCCTGGAGGAAATATCTGGGTTTGAGAAACTAGCAGGACACACTTCATGTGCACCTCTGTGGCCATCACAAAAGGTGACATGGCATGGCTGTGAGGTGATCGTGCCCACTGAGTCCAAGCTCTGCAGCGGTGCGTGGTGGGGAGGCAGTAGGTGTGCAGATCAAAGTCAACAGTGCAAAGCAGCAGCAGGGATCTTTGCCTGCTGTGGCAGGCGCTGGGACTGCAGAGACTGCGCAACCAAACAGTAACGGGAATGTACCACTGGCAAAGGCAATGAACCGTGCTAACCTGTGGGCTTCCACCCTTCCCAGTGTGTGCTGCATGGAAGGTGCACAAAGAAAGGTGAATTTGAAGACTGAAGGAGATGGAAACAGTTGTTTTCTCTGCCCTCCTCCCACGCCAGTTAAGGCAGCGTACCGAGAAAACTCTTTATATGAATAAGAAAATGGGTAGATAGAAGCAGAATCAGTTTGAGGGAAGCAGCAATGTGAATTCAGATGAAATAACTGGTGTGCACATGGAGCTGAGCTCCCCTATCTGCACTCCATGCTTGACACCCAGTTCCAGACTGGGAAGTGTCAGCATGTTAGTGCAGTGCTTTGCTATGTCCATACACACCAAAACTGGGATCAAATATATGCTGATGACTCTGTCTTATGCCAGCCCTCACTCCCATTTTAGCCTTTCATTTTACCCTCTGACAACCTGATGTAGATCATGCATCTGTAAATTGAGCCAATTTATCCCTCATGTTATTTCTTCATCCCGTCCCACCTCTTGGCATTTCTGCCCAACCCACTTACTCCAGGTTTTGTTTTGGCATGTTGCTCAAAGGAGGCACCCGACTTTATGGGAATTTCTTTCTCCAGCTCTGTTTCTCTGACGTGGTGTACTCAATGGCTGTTCAAACTGTTGAACAGTGCTACCAAGTGCCACAGCCAGAAGCAGACTCTTGTGTGGCCCTGGGCATAGAAGGAAGGTGGAGATGGGATACACTACAGTTCCCAGGAGCCCCTTCTTCTGTCTTCTCCTAAACTGTATTGCACAAAGCAGAAAGGATCCTCTAAAGAGTATTAAAAAGCAGGAAGTGATTGCAAATTCAAATCTATGCAGGTGCCTTTGAATAAGAGCGTGGTCTTGCATCACACACCTGTGATATTTGGAAGCTTAACCCAGGCAAATAAGGTGTGGATATCTGGCTGATTGCATATTCAGACAGGCACCTGCAGCAATTTGGCACAGTGCTTTCTGGTTTGGAAGTAGGCACTCCACACATACTTTACCTTCTCTGTGCTGTGTTTTTGTGGCTTTTGCCCCGAGCGTTGTTGTATCCAATTCTTATCTTGCAAAATAGCTCCCTAGCAAGGAACGGAGTGGCACAGGAGGAAGCCTGGCTGGGACTCGGAGCTCTTCCTTGCCAGTTAGTGAAACACCATAGTATGGGAGGTGCTGCCTTTCAGTTGAGAAGTAGCTCTTGACTATTGCGTTCATGGGTTGCTAAGATTCCCCTGAGGAGTCTTGAAGGAGGACAGATGTCACCCCGGTTACACCACAGAGCACAACTGCCAGCCCTCTAGCTTATTCCTTTCTTTCAGTCAGTGTTTCCTACCCCAAATAGAATGCACAGAGGTGGATGCTTGGGAGGGGCAGGGAGGATGGGCATAGCTGATACAGTATTGGTGCATGTGCTTAGCATCACTTTGTGGGGAGAGGCTGTGTGTCACACTGTGCCCATGGGCCTTCCCCCATCACATGGCACCAAGTGCATGCACTGCTGACACATCCCTCGCAGCTGCGTCCAGCTCTGCCACATGTCCCCCACCCTCTGTCAGTGTGCATCAGCCTGGCCCCAGGAGGACTGCAGACCTCAAGTGATCAGCAGAGAGGTCTGCGAGGTTGCTGGGTTACCTCCTCTGGCATGCGGATTCTCCTGCCACATGTTTGGGCCTGTTTCAAACAACTCTTACCACTGCTCATTGAGGAAGTACCTACAGCTGAATAGGTATTGCTGCTAGAGATCTTCCCTCCCCCTACTATTTGGTCGAAAACATCCTGGAAGCGTGGAGCCTTACGCTGAGACTGCCTGCAAGGATGCCATTTATTTTGATGGTGGGCTGCTGTGCTCATCTATTCCCTGAGAACCAGGCTGACACGTGCTCCCTGTAAGCCACCAAAGAGCATGCAGATGACATGCTAGCAGCTTCAATCACCACTGATGGGGAGCGGCAGGGACTGGAAGCAAAATGCTGTGTTCGTCACCAGTCCTATCCCTGTCTGCTTTCCCAGCACCCTTCCTGTAGCAAGTAATGAAAAAGGAATGCCAGGCTATTCTTGCCTGAGTGTTGTACTGAGGTTCCCCGTTTCTTCAGATGTAGCTTGATACTTGTGCGCTCTGAACTGCAGCAGCATTGCTAGGAGAAAGGAGGGTGGCTGGACTTACTAATGACATGCTTCGGAGGACCTTTGAGGAGCCTGTGCAGACCTACAGCTGCCTTCACTAAGAAGGCTCATTTGCATTTACAGAAAGAAATCAACGCGTGCCATGCTGCTTGGAGAGGCTGGAGACTCCCTCCCAAGGCAGGGAGCCTGCAAGCTTGGGGGATCCACCCTTCTCCGTACCAGGGGACAGATGCCTGGTCGGGACCTCCTTGTGGACCGTGGGATGGGGTGCCCAGCCCTGAGAAGGTGGCAGGACTCTGCTGTCAGTCCTTGTGAGGCAGCTGCTCTCTGTCTTCTCCAGCATCTTGGTGGCCAAGAAGGCAGCTGAAGATGGGAGTCTTGCAGGCTGGATCCAGCCCTCCTCCCCAGCCACCTGCTCCAGGAGGTAGCAGTAGGATCGCCTGATGGAGAAGAACTCACTGTCCTCCCAAATATATTCATCTGACCCTTGAGTGCCGGTGTGTGCCTTCATGGCTTATGGAGGAGGTTGTGTGTCCTGCCAGAGGGCAGCATGGCATAGTCACACCAGTGCGGTGCTTGTACACTGTGCTAGGTGTCAGACCATGGCTGGCTCCCCAGGTTTTGCCCTGCTATGCTCAGGTTCAGCTTGTGAGCTGCGCCTTTGAAAAGACACCAGGCAGTTTCCTGTTCTCTTCAGGTAATAGATGCTGTGGAGATGGTGAGAACATCCCCAGTACTGCCCCCAACTCCTTTCTGATCCTGCCCACATGGCTGTCCACCCGCAAGCTTTAAAAGAGGTGGTTCCTCTCCTTTCAGAACATCATGAAATTTTGTCAACATTTCCTATAAATAATAACGTGGATCTTTGTGCCCAAAAGCGTATTTATTAGGCTCAGCTTACTTACGTATGTGTAACTGTAGAAGAGTGTCTCCTAGGAAGAGTAACTTTGCCTGTCGTTTCTTTTTCAGATCTATGTCATTGACAGTGCCGATAGGAAAAGGTTTGAAGAAACGGGTCAGGTAAGTTACTTACGCCCAGCTTCCTTTGAAGTAACTCAGTGCTTCCGAGTGCCCCTTGCTCGCAAAAGTTAGGAAGATGGTTTTGTTGTTTATGAGGGAAATTTGCATTTCAAGAGAGGTTTGCCTTTCAACATCAATGCAGAGTATTTTGGTAGATGTGAAACAAGGAAAATAGGTAGCCTAATTCAGTTTAAATAGAATGGTTTTCATTAAAGTTATACAATAATAGCAAATGGAGCCCCATACTGAAAGCAAAAACTTCTCTAAGTCCTTTAAACTTTGCCAAACCAAGACCCTGAGGAATCCCATTTTCTTATTTACAAAGTTGAAATGGAAATCATATTGACTTGATTGTCTTTTGGATGTAATTGAAAAAAAAACTAAGAACTTTGTAGCTAGGACTGGCCAGAAAATAAGATTTCCGTTTTGCAAAGTTTTGATGTTTTGTAACTTTTTGTGATTTAGGATGGAATAAAAATAGGATTTTTGAACTTTCTTTTGGAAAATTTGGAAAGTGACAGTGTCCCAAAATAGCTAGCAACAGATTTACCCCCCAGAAATGAGACTTTTCATTTAAAGCCCTCTATTCTGCCTGGTTTGAAGATCTTTTGCCTCTCAAGTATCATAGACACACCCTAATGGCTGAACGGTGGGTTGTGGGGGGAATCCTTCCCCTGCTGGAGCTATTTCATTTTATATCGGTAATTAAATATTCAGTGGGCAAAAGAGAGGGAGAGCAAGCAGAAGCTTCGAGCACTTGCCTAAGTCAGACAGAGTCAGCCTGGACCCCTCATATTTCTGCAAACACTTTTGGTTACAATAAACCAGCCATGTCAGATGAAAGACCTATTTTGCTGAAAAATTCCAAGCCAACTCTGTTTATAACTCCATTCTCTCATCCTGGTTTCCAACCCAAACATTGCTTTTTGGGGGGTGGAGTCAGATTTCCACTGCAGTTTAGCAGCTCCCCAACTGCACTCATTTAATCCAAAAGTTTCTAGCCAGTGGATGAAAGATATCAGGACAGTATCTGAGAGCATGAGACCTTTCCAGCTAAATAGGGAGCCACAGAAATCTCATGTACTCATCTCTCTGTAAGGTCAGCAGTCCCCACAGGTTCAGGTCCTGCTGAGTTTGTCGTATGTTCGTTCACATAGGGAAGTGACTTGAGACTGTGGGCTTGTCGCACATGAGGTATTGCACAGCCCGAGTGTTTCAGCCATCCTTGATCCAGTGTGAATTCAGGTTTGAGCTATTTAAAAGAATCTCTCTGAGTCACCCATTTTTGAGTGAATAATCCCATTTCTCAAGATGCCACAAATGTGTGCTGTGCATACGGAGCCAAAATCTAGCTAGTAAAGCTGATCTAGCTTGTCTTCAGCTAGCCAGTGCCTCCAAAAGCATTAGCACTTTCTTGTGGGAGGGAGATTTCCATTTCTGGAGAAAAGAAAGTCTGCTCCCGCTCAAATTGCAGTGTATAAAACTTGGAAAAAAGCTCTGAAACTCATTATTAACAGAGATACCCGGGATGGTGTCAGTGGCTGCTCAGGTACAAATGCCAGTCAGGCAATAATTTGAGACAGATTTCTCATACTGCCATTTACATGTTTTTTGCTGTTTCATCAATTTTGGTCTCCTGGAAGCAGGGACTGGTAAAACACAGAGTTGTAGCCTTTAAGGCAACTGCTAATTTCAGACCAAGATGAAGATTTTTGTAACCTGTAATTGGAAGAAATAGCTTTTGAACCTTGGGCAGAGATGATTGTATACACTTTTTCTCTCTTATAATAAGATCTAGGTTTCAGAGGAACACACTCTTCCAGCGTTTGCCCTAAATATATTTCTAATTAGAGACAACAGCTGGTAGTTGAAGGTTTTCTTCCCTTCCCTTTCTCCATCTTCCCCCCACCCCACTCCCCTGTAAATGATACAGGAGCTGGCTGAGCTTTTGGATGAAGAAAAGCTTAGTGGAGTGCCCGTGCTCATATTCGCTAACAAGCAGGATTTGCTGACGGCTGCCCCTGCTTCAGAGATTGCGGAGGGACTGAACCTACACACAATCCGGGACAGAGTCTGGCAGATCCAGTCTTGTTCAGCCCTTTCAGGAGAGGGAGTACAGGTGAGGCTCTGGAAGCTTGCTGCGCCAGCAGGCCATCTGTAAGAGATTGTTGTCTGTTGATCGGCAGGGTGCGGCTGGACCGGCTGCCTCACGAAGGAGGGTCAGCACAGCCAAACTTCTGCGGCGCAGAACGCGGGGTGTGCGTGTCTCATCCTTGTGATCTCTTCATCCCTGAGAAAGGGGAGAGCGATCACCTCCCCACCCAGGACCCCTTGTCTGGGCCAAATGAAGACATTGATTTATTTTAAAGAGACTGCTGTCAGGTTAATCATTTTCACAAAGCAAATTGTCTTTTGCTATTAACCCCTTTGACTGTTACAAGTGTGCACTTTAGAAATCTGATTTGCCTTCACTGCTAATGTCATTTGGCGTTTTGCTCAACCCCGGGCGCCACAGAGAAACAGATCAATTTTTCTGGTCCAGAGAAATGCACGAGTTGCACGTGGGGCAAGGATGACTTCCAGTGTCAGCATATGGGGCAGCAAAAACCCACTGAGAGGGTTGAGCTTTGTTCCTGTGCTGTGTCTTGGGCTCCCCTGCTGTAGCCAGTTCCTGCAGTATAGTAGCTCTTTGTAATGTAAATGGGCCATAGGTTTGTTTATTTCATTCTCAGGCTTTCCTGAATTAATGAAATATTTGCAGTGCTCAACATCCAAGCAGTCAGGAGCACTTCCTTCACTGGTACTTAAAGAAACAGAACTGTGAAGACATTTATCTTCATTGCAGTTTCAGTAAAACCTTATTTGCAGATGCTACAGAGCTGTTCAGGGTAGTCAGATCTCAAGCCAAGTATGAAGAGTCTCAGAAGCCCACAGTACTGAGTGGGCAGGAAGATGGCAGATGAAATTCAGTGTTGACAAGTGCAAAATAATGCACATGGGGAACAACAGTCCTAACTATACACATACAATGATGAACTCAAAATTAGCTGCCGTTACTCAGAAGCAGATCTTTGGGAACAGCAGCTTAGTGTTCATCACAGGCCAGAGAAGAAAATCAAACGCTGGAGAATTACCGGAAAGCAAACAAGAAACATCCCACAAAATATTTATTTTTGTATCAGAATAAAGGCATGGTGGGCCCATGAACATGACATTAATTTCTGCCTCTGCCCCATCTAAAAAGATTTTAGTACTAGTAGAATCATTGAGTCCAGCAAAAAATTAGGTTGAAGGGTCTTCAGGAGATCTTTCACCAACCTCATGTTTAAAGCAGGGATAGGTGTGAGTCTAGACGAGGTTGCTGAGGGCCTTGTCCAATCCAGTTATAAATGTCTACAGGTATGGAGATTCCACAGTGCTCTTGTAGCACTTCACTTAACTACCTTCATCAGAAAAAATATTGTCCATATGTTTGCTCAGAATTAGGAGAGATTTGAGAATCCTCTGTCGAGAGTGATCAATAGCACAGAGTGGCATCTGTACATGAAGAATGGGAACATTTTCAGGATTTATAAAATAAGGTAGAAAAATGTCAGGTAGACTATATGCCATTTTTCATGTTGCTAGAGGAAGGTCATTCCTAGTGAAATGATCATACAGCAGCTTAAAAGAAATAAAAATAAGTGCTTCTTTGCAAGTTGTATAATTAAATCGTGGGTCTCATTAGCACAGGATGTTATGGAGAGCAAAAGTATCAGTCGGTTCAGAAAAATACTAAGTGAATTTCTGAAGAAGAGATCCACAAGCAATCACTGACCACTAAGATCTGGCAGTAGCTTTTGAATGAGGAACAGCTTGGGCCATGGACTGGAAGGGAAGAACAGTGCAAGGGCGATCCTGTTCCTTCGTGTTCTTTCCTTTGGCATCCAGAAAGGGGAGGCTGGCCTGGATGGGCCATTGGTCTGCCCCAGTACAGCAGATCTTCTGATTTAAAATTCTTAACCTGATGTTTAGACTTAAACGTAGTAGATGGTGTCCTCCAACGCGCCTTTATTCGGTTAGCTAAGATACAAACTCAGCTACGCTGCTGCCAGTCTTGTGAAACGCTGCAACTCTAATCTTTATTTTGAAGTGGTGGTGGGAGAGGGAAGTACCTTCCGCAGTGACAGTGTGTGTTCAGGTCTGAAGAAACTCGATCAAGAAAGTGAGGCTGCAGCTCACAGGGTTGCAGGCAGGCATAGGTCACCTTTTTCCCTCCTTCAGGCTCTCTTCTAGTTGATGGCAGTCCAAGTGCACTCTCCAGCTGCGAAGGGGAAGGGGCAGTAAAGAGGCAGATAAAATTCAGGAACACATGTTAGATGTGGAAGAACTAAATGATGGGAAGTTGCATATTCTGTTCACAAGCTTTGAGAGATGCCTCCTCCTCGAGCTGATCTGTGGGCTCTCTGGAGCGGCCTGCACACGTCTTTGTTGATAGCACCTTCTTACTGTGCCGCCTTCTTGAGGTACAGTGCACTCCTATACATTCAGTAGAGTAAATTACACAGCCCAATACCCTCTACTGGGGAAAAGAGGTCTGCTTCTGCATTCTCCTCCAGGAAACAGAAGACAAGAGCTAAATAAAAGTATTTGCAGGCCTATATATTTTGTTCATTGTGCTTATCTAGACAAATTAATTTAGATGCAGGCCAGATAACATCCCGCTTTGTTGTCCGCAGTCTGATTGCCCTCAATACTGCAGCTTATTCTATAAATGATTACTGCAGTAAGGTCAGGGAAGTCGCCATCCCTCTACAGCTTATAGAAGAAGAGCCTCTACATTTCTCTTCTGTCATAACTCCATCCCTGTCAAAGCAGACAGCAAGAATGCCAAGCTCTTCTCTTCCTTCAAAATTCATTGAACAGAATGGTTTGGGAGGTGGCTTTTAAACTAAACCTGGATCATCTCTGGGAGAAATGGCATTTTCAGTCCTGGGACTCTTAGGAGAGGTCAACGTGCTCAAAATGTAGGGAA
>NW_010390900.1:0-3027 GCF_000710305.1 Buceros rhinoceros silvestris | reverse complement strand
GGAAATCAAAGAAGAACTTGTTTGAAGAGTGAGATTAAGAAAGATGCTTTTGAGGATCGTGGTGCACAGTATCTCTACCAGTGGCTCAGAACAGGAGTTCTCTTGTGTAGTTAAATCTTGCTGCTTTAAGGACTTCTTTGAGAAATGACAATGGGTGACAGCAAAATAAATGAAGATGTGGTAGCATGAGATATTCAGAATGAAAGCCAAGGAGCGAGCATGCTGACCGTCACTGCTGGGGGAATGTATTAGCTAGAGTAAAACTGGAGACATTGCTGGCTGATTTTGCAAGGAAGAGTGGATGGCATATCTAGTACTGAGAACATGCAGGAACAGAGTTCAGAGGGGAAGAGTTTTGTGATAGCTTGAAGGAAGAGCAATGAACAAAGATAAATAATGCCAATACATGAAGGAGAAATAGTTTGAAGGTCATTTAATTAGTTTAGCTGCTAGCACCATGGTGTATAGAATTGGGTAGTTAAGACTGGGGATTTCAAGGTTAATGAGATTAGATTATGGTTAATAGAATGATATAAATTTAGAGAATTTAACTATTATTTGAAATGGGTTATTTAATAAAACTGTTAATTAAGGAGGGAATCCATATTGTCATCTTCTCTTTTAAAATTAACCGTTGGGGACTCTAGAAAAGGGGCCCAGCAATGTCCTGGGCAGACTCAGAAGAGAGGTGACTGGGTTAACTGGAAACCCCATGTAGCATCCTCTGGATGCCAGCTGGTAGCCCCTGTTTGCCAGCTGAAGACTTCATTACCTCCTCACTGTAACTGTGGGCAGCACTTGTCTTATTAATACAGACTTCATGGTGCCATTGAGGGAGGAGTGGCATCCTTTGTGCTTAGAGGCTTTTTCAAGCAAAATGTCTGCCTTGGTTTGATTTTATCCTTCAGCCCTAATTAGAAAAGCAGGAAAACCTTTCTCCCTGCCACAGCCGTTTGGGCTCTGCCTCTGGAGTGGAGTCCTGCACCAGCTTATGCCAAGACCCTTGCTCAGGGTAAGCGAGGGAGGTGGTTGCCAACATCAGCAGAGAAACATAAGGGAACCGTTGCCTCCCGACAGCTCTCTGATGCTACGTAGGCTCTCTTGGGATTGTGTTTTGTGACCAGATCTCCAACTGTAGTCCCTGATGTGCAAAAGCTACGTACATTCCACCCTGGCCAGCCAGGGTGGTGTGAAAGCAGGCAGGACTCCTCTGCTTTGCAGCCTGGCCCCTTGCTGGAGGTGTTATTTAGGGGCTAGGGTGTGTATTAAACGTGGATCAAGGCTTTGGACCAGTCCATGCTCTGCAGCTTGTTTCTTGTCTGAAGCAAGAGTCTGATCAAGGCAGCAGGAGCACGGCCTGCCCCAAGGAATCATCCTCCAGAATGATGCTGCAGCGTATTGTGTCTGGAGTCTCCCAAGCATAATGGCCCCTGGAGACGATTAAAAGCAAGTGGAACTGAGAGCAGCCACTAAACTTCTCTAATTTAGGCCAGAGCTGGTCTGGTCCAAAGGACTGTTGGAAGGGCTGAGCCACCTTCTCCTCTCTGGCTGTTTCAACCCAGTTGAGATCGAAGCCCAGGACCTAAGTTACTCTGATGCTGTGTGATTCAGCACTTTCATAAGGGCAATATTCAGAACAACACCCCCTGGTAATGTTGTATCCTCAGAGCTAGGTTTTGTCTTAAAGATGTCTTAGCTAGGGCAGGGTAGATGGGAATCTTCCACATCTCAACGAGGTTCTGGAGCTGCTCGTGAGTGTGATTTTAAACCAGTTTCAATGACTGCAGCTCTCCTGGGGCAGGCAGAGCTGGTGCTTGTTGAGGGAAATCAACTACCGTTTCCCAGATTACAAGGCAAAGTCTTATGACTTTTAAGCAGGGTGAGAAAGAAGTCTACAGTGCTGCATCAGGGATACAAGGTCTCAGAGCACGAAAGAAAAGCTTGTACCTAGGCAAAAAACAATGGATCGTATACTTGCAGGAGCCTGTAAAAGCCAGCCTGTGTGATGGCTGGAGGTGCAAAGAAATGACGGATAATGAAGGCACAGTCCTAGCTGTACAGAGGGAAAGGAAGTGACAGTTAAAATAACGCATACCAAAAACGCTAGAGATGGAGAATTTTGTGCTTGCCTGACCCAATTTGTTATGGCAGACAGAGGATTACATGAAAGGATTAAGCTTTGCTGTCCTTAAGGTCACATTAGGGGTCACAAGTCTGTGGCCTTGCCTGATCCCTGGCATGCAGGGGAGCAGGAACCAGGAGGCTTTTTTTGGGGTGGAAAGGACTTGTTCAGTGTGTTTGAAGTCAGATTACTTCATTGCCACAACTGCAAAGCTGATAATACTGAGAATAAGCAAGCAGTGGGCTAATCTCAAGCAGGGCTTTTTATTTCTCCCAGGGAAGGCTCTACCAGTCCTTTCCCAAAGGGTGTAAGAGTACAACTCCCTTGGCACGACAGCAAATGTGACTGCAGCGAGGCGGGGTTGTGCCGAGCAGCATTTCTCTGCGAGGAGCATTATCTTCTTCCCTGGAGTTCTCCCTCTTTGCTTTGGTAAAGTTTACTAGCTGCTTGTTAAGAAGCTAAGAGAGGCAAAGCTGAAAGATCTGAGATCTTTCCCTGGCTAAGTTCTCCCAGGGTTGACTTGAGGCTGGAATACTAATATTGCATCCGTCTCCATCCTCAGCGTACCTGCCAACGTCTCTGTGTCTCAACAAAGCAGCCCAAGGACATCTATAAAGATCTAAAAGTTACTGTAGGGATTGTACTTTCTGCACAGAGCCATCTTTTAAGCATGCAGATATAGGGACAGAGTGTGTAGGGACAAAGGATGACAACAGTTCACTCCTTGTGGACCTGACTCTTTCAAGCACTGTTTCCTCCTTCCTGTGTGCCTTCCCCATAGCAGCTCTTTGTGTTTGTAGCAGCTTCCCTGGATCTCTCTATCTCACCAACCCTCCGCCCTGCTTCAAACCTTAGACAGAAAAACTGCAAGCGTACCTTTTAGTTTCTTTTGCTTTCCATTGCAG
>NW_010390899.1:4146-4378 GCF_000710305.1 Buceros rhinoceros silvestris | reverse complement strand
AAAAGAGACGAGCACGGCTGACGCGATCGTTAGATGTCACTTTATGTGAGAGGCCGCTTGGGACGGTCCTGGGGGGCCGGGCTGCGGCCGGAGCACGCTGTCATGGGGCGGGCGAAGACGTGTCCTCGCAGGGTGGGGACAAGCTCAGCAGGGTCTTTCCTTTCGGGGTGCGTTTGCGCGTGAAGACGTTTCTGCCCACCCTGTGGGAAGCAGAGAGTTCCTGTGGGACAAC
>NW_010390899.1:2180-3989 GCF_000710305.1 Buceros rhinoceros silvestris | reverse complement strand
TGCTCGGGGCTGCCAGTGCTGGCAGGTGACACAGGCGTGTCCCTACACACCCCCCAACTTGCCAACATCAAGCAGGTGCCGGATGACCCTGGCCAGGGCAAGCCAGGAAACATTGGCATTCCCGGCAGGGCATTCCCAGGGTGGTCCCCTCACCCAGGGGGATG
Organism: Buceros rhinoceros silvestris; assembly: GCF_000710305.1. Lineage (NCBI taxonomy): Eukaryota > Metazoa > Chordata > Aves > Bucerotiformes > Bucerotidae > Buceros > Buceros rhinoceros. The sequence continues at coordinate 3,825 of NW_010390899.1, read as the reverse complement.
CCGGCCCTCAGGGATCCTGGAGAGCGTCCCTCTGTGGGGACACTGCCCTCATGTCCCCCCACTACCTCGTGGCTTTCCAGTCATCCTTGAGGGACCCAACAGCTTCGCGCAGCAGCCACGTGGTGGTCAGCGTCTCCTTTCCACCCGCATCCACGAAGCACTGTCCCGCAAAGGCGGTGGTGGCATCTGGGGGAAGTTCTTGGTGGGAGGTCATTGGGAACAACACCCAAGCTCACTGGCTGCTTCCCCCTCCCTGGGGTCCTCCTGGATGCAGCCGTGTTCCCCCTCCAATGGCCACGTGCCCACCCAAACCACAGGTCCTGGGGGGACCTGCCCTTGCCCAGCGGCTCCCATGGTCCAGGCTGGCTCTGTGCCACCGCATTCCCCATGCCCCGACGTGTTCCAAACCCACCACGGTCACCTCGAGCTGTCCCACAGGAACGGGTGCAAAGACGCTGGGCGAGGAGGGGCTGCCCTGTGCTGGCCCAGCACTGCCTGTTAGTCCCATGCTGGGCAGGCACCGCTGCCTCCTCTGCTTCACTGCCCCGAAGCAGCACCCAGCAGACTTCCCGGCAGAGGAAAAACCCTGCCGGCCACCTGCGCAGCTCCCGGTGCCCCCACGATGCCATCCCCCGGTGTCCCAGCACTTACTGGAGAACTTGTCCCAGCGGACGGTGAAGGCGAAGGTGGGCCAGCCCCCCTCGCCGAGCTGCTGCTGGGCACCCTTCAGGGGGGAGGCACGGGCGCAGGTGCCAGCGAGGGTGACCCGCGTGAGGTATTTCCCCTGGAAGTCCCCGTCGTCCCTCACCGCCGAAATCTCCATCAGCGAGTCCTGCTCATTCCTCCACAGCCCGCCGAGCTGGCACTAAAGGAACACAGCCTCGGGCCCTCTGGCAGAGGGGAACGCGTCCCTCCCACCACCCCAGGGCTGGAGCCACAAGCCCTGCTGCGAGTGCGACTGCAAGGCACAGCTCTGCCCTTCCCCAGCTGGGGGAAGTGCTCCCCCAGGTGCTGCTGGCTGCTGAGTGGATGGTGCAGCAAGGCCAGCGTGTCCCAGCCCACCAGCACCCACCCACCCAGAGACAGAGCCCCTGGGAGGGGATGCCCCATGCATGGTGCCCCAGGCACAGAGCCTGTGGAGGGGTTGTCCTGTGCATGGTGCCCCTCTGGGAACAAAGCTTTGTGGAGGTGGGACCAGATGGCTGGAGTGACCCAGAGACTCCCTGCCCCGTGCCTGCACCACGAGTTTGCAAAGTTCTCCTGCTTGTCCCAGCCTAAAACGGCATTTGAGGAAGAACACCCAGCTGCCCATGCCGCACCCCAGTGCCACGTCTGTCACGTCCCCATTGACAGCTGTCCCCGTACCTTCCTCTCCACAGGGGTGACGCATGTCGGCAGGGCCAGGGCGAGGAGCAGGGCAAAGGCACCGCTGCCCATGGCCATGAGGCTGTGAAGTTCCCAGCCTCGTGTCCCGACCGCCTTTATAGGGCTGTAACCGGAGCCCTGTGCGCACCAGGCTGGCAGCCGCTGGGTGGGTGGCCCGGTGGCAGGGTGCCTGGGACAAGACAGGCGAGGCGAGGAGGTCTGTGTGACCTGGGCAGTGATGGAGGAACGCGGGGGCGAGCACGGCTGGGCAGCGGGAGGC
>NW_010390899.1:0-2002 GCF_000710305.1 Buceros rhinoceros silvestris | reverse complement strand
CTATCCAAGGGGCTCTGCCAGCCCCTTCCTTGCTCTGTGACAGAGTCCTCAGGGTGGCCACAGCCTGGCACTGTCCCACTGCCACCGTCGCAGTGTTGCCACAGTCCCAGTGCTGCATCAAGCCCATCCTGACCAGCTCTTCTCCGCTGCGCTGAAGGGTGGTCTCTCTGCTTGCAGGACCTCGTCCTCGTGCCAGTCCCCTCCTGCACTACAAGTTTCTGCGGCTCTTTCCAAGCAGTTTTTCCCTCTGGCTGTGCTGGGCTTTCCCTGGCTCTGGGAGCGGTGACTGTCACTGCAGAGGGAACTCTTGGGCACTCTCAAATCAACCCCTCTTGCAGGCACAGAAGATATGTAGATGCTAAAATCTGGCTCTCCCCGTGGGAGGGGATGTCCTGCGCAAGGCATCCCTGTGCACAGACCTCAGGGGAGGCGATGCCGCATGCAGGGTGCCGTGAGGCTGGGCAGGGTGCAGCTCCACGGCACAGCCCTGACGAGCCCTCCCAAGGGGTCTCTGATGGTGCAAGACTGTACCAAGCATGCACAGGTGGCTGGGCGTCCTTGGGCTGCCTGGCTCCAGCACAGGGACGTGGCACAGCCCCCTCCTCTAAGATCTCTCTCTGAACATGTCACTACTGACACTGCTGGGAAAGACAGAGCTGTCACCGGGCTGTGCCCCGGTCAGGAGGGACCCCTCTGGCCCTGCCCAGCACACTGGATGAGCATCTGCTTTGTGAGTCCTTGACAGACCCATCCACCCCGGGGCTGAACATGCTGGGAGAGGCACTCTCCTCCTCCCCATGGAGCAGCACCCCCAGTCTCCATGTGCAAATTGCACTTTGCTTTTAATAAAAAGCTCTAGTAGCTGCCTTCAGGTCCCATCCCAGCGACTTGCTCCAAACGCCCTTGGGGTCCAGACACCACTCACCCTTGCTGGCTGCCTGGATGGCTCCCAGCACCAGCACCTGCCCTCAGGGTTTGGTGCTTCGCCCAGGGGCTCCATGCTGCACCTGTGGGTGATGGAGAGGTGCCTGGCAGCTCTGCTCTACCCAGGGCTCACCCACTGGGTTTGCAGTCAACCTCACCTTGCATGAGGAGACCTGGGGAGCTGTGGGGACAGTGGGGAGTGGCAGAGCATGTGGGACACTGCAGAGGAAGGCAGGAGATGAGCAAGGACACCTCAGGGGAGCATTATGGACACTTCAGGAAGGGCAGCGCTGCTCTGGGGACACTGCAGCGCACCTGGGAAAGAAGAAGCACCTGAAAAGCTCCACCTGATGGTGAAGCCAAAGGTGGGCTGGCTCTTCTGGTTTGTGCAGCGCTGGGACCCCTGCAGTGGTGGGCACCCGGATCTGGTTGGTGGTGGCTGTCACAGCTATGTGGTGGGAGCCAGCAAAGTCACCTTTTCCGTTCACAGTCCCAGGTCATTGGTCCAGCATCCAGCCAGCACACGCTGGAGCGCAGGGGACTCAGTGCTGGTGCTGCAGCACAGCGGTCAGGGGCCGGCTGACAGGAGTGGGCACCCCTGGAAGCTGTGGAGGGGAAGCTGGAGAAGCTGCAGGTCCTCTGTCCCCACACTCCCAAACCAACCAGCCATGGAGTCCCTGAGTTACCTGGGAACTCAGCTCACTCAGCTCCCTCCGCTTAGGTTGGACAACAGCTGGACTGATACAGATTTTCGGCACTGAGGTGTTCTATGCTGAGACATGTGTACACAGGCGGTAGGAACAGTCCCTGCAGAAATGGTCACGGAGGACAGTCTTTTCTGTGTGTGGTTGACACCTCAGTGCTGGAGGTGCAACCCTGCAAAGGAGACTTCTTCTCCTTTCTGAGAGTGACCGACTGTTTGGAGGAGTTGATCCCCTACGAGAGCATTACCCCATGCCAAGATGCCAATAAATTTGGTTTTGTAACTGATTCGCTGTGTGGGAGCACCTGTGCAAGGCAGACACGGCAGCAGCGTGACTGCGAGGAGCCTCCTGGGCCTCCCCTCTGTGCCCCCCCC
>NW_010390898.1:16594-16821 GCF_000710305.1 Buceros rhinoceros silvestris | reverse complement strand
GCCGGCGGCCTGGCAGCATCCCTACTCCTCCCGTTATTTATTGCTTTCTTCATATTGAGAAACGCCAGATGATCCCGGAGATTTATAGAGGAGGTTATGCAATGTTATTTTTCATGTAACTGTTGGTCCAACTGCTCCTCACAGCTTTGCACAGGGGAGAAACTCTTCCGGTTAATGTAAACATGTAAACACGGTGTGCGGGGACGGGGAAAGCGTGACTCACGCTC
>NW_010390898.1:3857-16462 GCF_000710305.1 Buceros rhinoceros silvestris | reverse complement strand
CTTCCCAGGACGCCTCTCGGGGAGGCTTCACCGGCATCAACCGATAACAGTCTCATGGCTCCTGAAAACAACATGGGCTTCCTATTGATCTTGGACAGTGCTGAGCTGCACCTTAGAAGCCTGGCTAATGTTCAGCTTTTATCTTTCTGGCAGCAGGTTAAAATAACTCAAACAGAAGTTGAGTATCTACTGGACCGGCCAGCTGGCCGTAATCCAGCTGCCTTGGTCTCCCTTGCTGCCCTTCTCAGATTCCATACATAATGATAGGCAGTAAGGGCTGGTAACGCCCCTCTTTTGTCCTTTCAGCTATTCTTCACAGAAGCATTCAACAGTGATGAGAAATTCTTATTTAGGCTGATCATTTAAGGTGAAAAAGCACAATGGATTCATGACCTTAATGTGACATATTAAGGTTCACCTCTGCTAGCCCAGGTTCCTTCTTTGCACCGGAAACAGAACCTCCCAGAGCCAGACTGGCAGCTGTCAGAACTGGCACATCTGCCTTTACATCCACCGGGCTTTGCACCAGCTCAGACTCTCTCTGGAGCTCTCAGACTTTGAGTGCTTGGGAAGCATTGAGCTGTCAGAACTGGCACATCTGCCTTTACATCCACCGGGCTTTGCTGCTTTGCACCAGCTCAGACTCTCTCTGGAGCTCTCAGACTTTGAGTGCTTGGGAAGCATTGAAGAGATCCTGCTCTCAAAGTCACGAAAATCTTAAATGATTTATGTACAATGACTTATACTGGAAGAAATGGGAGAAAGTGGGACTACAGGACAGTGCATCCTGAGATGTGGATGGTTTTGCTTTGATCCTGGTCTTTGCTACCAACATGCTGGGTGATTTTAGGCATTTAACATCGTTTGCTTGATCCCTCTTCCCCCTGCTCCACTAGTCAACAGCTTCCATATCTGTAAAGTTGAATATAATCAAATTAATCTCCTTTATAAAACATTCCAGAGATCAGATGCTGTTCCTTATATGGCAGCTAGGTATTAATAGTGAGATCAAAATTGGCCCTCTAGAGTATGCCAATAGTGGATTAGTAAAATCCTTAGTATTTGGTGACCTAATTTCAGAAAATATTTCAGAAATCTTAGATAAAATAATCTCAGAAAATTATCTCAGAAAGTATGATGTATCAGATCTCTAAAAAGAACTTTTCCTGTGTATCAGCTTACTCTTATAGATTCTTACAAAAGAAAAAAAAAATCCTTATATGCAGGTCACAACCAGCCCTGCTGTACAACACCAACAATGTTCCTGCAGCACACAGTTACCTCACAGCTGCTGTTGGGCTCTGTAGATTTGCAACATGCTGACTTTTCCACATATATAGCTGAAAAGATGTTTAAAAATTATCACAAAATATTGGATCTATTGCACACTAAGATTTCTGAGGCAATCTCACTCCATGTCATCAATGTGCATGCTTCTACCACAGCGCCTTTGAAATGAACGCTGCTCTGGTGCCACAGGGAGACACTCTGGATACAGGAACATCTGCCTGCATCTGGACTGCAGGCAGTAAACCCAAGCATGACTTTGATTTTTAGTTCAAAGAAAGTCTGAAGTAACTCACTCCATTTCAGCTCATTCCCATGGGCCTGACAGAAAGCCTTATTAAGAAACCTCACTAAAGGAGTAGCTCAAAACCCTCTAGAAACGGGTGCTCTTTCCCTGGCTGTCAGTGGGCTCTGGATCAGGTGCTTCCACCCCAAGACTGAAGTTACACTGAAAGCAGTTCAAGGGTTTCTGTGGTTGCATCTTTGTGAGTCCAGACAGAATCACTACTGATTTCTGCACTTTGCTGCCGCACAGCACCAGAGGCAGAGTGCTACAAAAGCCACAGTCTCAAGAAGTAAGCTGGACTTTCAGGAGTTACTGTATGCTTCTCGGTGCTTACAGCTACCTCAGTGAACCATGTTTCTGTATCTACTATTCTCCACACACATTCTCACAGGACACACACATGCACAAATGGAAAAACATCCTCTCCTTCAATATCAGCAGGTTAACTGAGTTTGTTCCTTGCACTGGATAGCTTTTCTAAAAGGACAGCTTTAAAAAAAACCAAAGTGCTGAAAAACTCACCTTTGCTGTCAGAAGTCAGATGAATGGAGAAGAACATTTCTGTGGCCCACACCGGCTCCCGCGGCTCATGCCATGTCAGTTAAACGCGCAGAGCTCAGAGTGAGTCTCCCCTTTCCAAGCCAGATCCTTTCCAGATGTGAGCAGCAGAATCAGAGCGAGTAACAGGCAACCCTCTACCAACGAGTTTCCTGCACTTCCCAATGAAATCGGAGAGGAATTTTCCAAAGTCACCATATGGGAAAAAGTGAGTAGGGAAGGGGAAGCAGCTATACTCTGAATATAAAGACTTGGGGAAGAAACAACCTCCCATTGCTTTTTGTCAACACAGTTTGCAAGACCCACGAGAGATGCCAAAAGCAAGCATGCTGGAACTGACAGAAGAGCAGCAGAGACAGTGTGTGCTTTAGCATTTCACCACAGGATACTGGAGCTGCACCGTGTTACTAGATCTTTAACTTCAGCCGCATTCAACACAAAATCTGAATTCCAGGTGGGAATGTCCTCCCATTCCCTGGGGTCTGGTTCAAATTAGCCAGGAACAGACAGAGCAGCAGTTTTCCCTGCATTTTATTTCCCTCCCCTTTTAACTCCCCCTGGTTTTCAACCCATCAACTGATCTTCAGGGATTGGGGATAGATAGGCTAAAACTATAAATGTCTGGGAGGCAAAGTCCCCAAATTTGATACAACACCCCATCTACCCAATCTCTTTTTTTATCTTCTAAGCCCCGTATTACAGGATTAAACATTAAAACAAGCCTCTACCACACACACTCCAGCCCTGGTCATGTTTAGCCCAGAGCCTCACATTTCTTGTTTCTCCCCTCTTGGTAAAAAAGAGAGGAACGTGCTGTTTATAACGCAGTACGCTCTCAAGTGCAGCAACACTTCCAAGAAAGCAACACAGCTTTTTGTCACTGACAGCAGAATTGCTATTTTAAAAGTAAAGCCACCTGTTTTGAGAAAGCCCCGCAGCGCCCTGTACAATACCTCCACAAAATCTGCAGAGGATCTGTCCTCCTCAAGAATTCACCTTCTTGCTGAATTCCAAAAAAGGGGCACTGATTCTTTCCTCTCGACTCCAGCTGAACTAAAGTCTAACGCAATTAAGTTGTTTCCTCCCTCTCTTCTCCCAGGCTCATATCAACTGGAACTGATCCCCCTTCTGTGCCACGTGTAAGTTTCAAAAGTTAGAGTGGGAAGCCTGTTTTTACTAAAACAAAAATAAAAAAACCAAAACAAAGCTGGCTGCTTTTTCTTACTGATTCAGAGATGCAGGATGCATTGCCTGCTACCCTCTATAGCACAGTACCCCAAGTCCACACCACTAAATTTACACAATGTTTTCAGGGTGCACAAAAAGGGTGTGCTTATGTTGGGGGACCACCCCACATCACCCCCAGAAGAATAGGGTGATTATCTGGCTCACTATTGATGCCAGAGCAGCCCATAAGGGAGAGGAAGAGAGGAGCATTCACCGTTCCCCAAAAGTGCAGTTTTTTCTGTGTTTTTTGTTCTATAATACTTAACAGTCATGTAGCATCTATAATCCCCAGGACATTAAAAAAGAGGGACACCATGCCTCCTTTAGTGGGGAAACAGAGGCATACAAGCATCATAACCAACCCAGGACAATCCAGTAGGACAGAGCCAGTACTAGAAAGCAGGTATCTCTCATGCAAAGTGGGTAACACTTACACCCTTACGCTACAAACTTCCTATATAGGCTGTTTTTTCCCAGGCTTTCACTTCCTCCACATGTTGCCCTCTTACATTATTACAGTATGGCAACGTGTATCTCCTACCCCCAGGCCTGGTGCTGCATTGCCATCATCAGAACCGACACAAATTCCCAGGAACACCAGAGCTGGAGCCAAACCTATCCAAAGGCGTTTCGACCCACCACCCCCCAGGCCTGGTGCTGCATTGCCATCATCAGAACCGACACAAATTCCCAGGAACACCAGAGCTGGAGCCAAACCTAGCAAAGGGCGTTCCGCCCCACCACTAAGCCAAAGGCTATGCCCTAGCATGGTACGTGGACTCAGGCAGCCACTGGTTTTTTTCTGTTCACTACAGCTTTCGGATGCTTTCAAAGGAAAGAACTTCCACTGTAGGACTCACAACATAGAATAAGTTGCAGGACACACTTGCAGTGAAACTGGAGTCTTTGTGCTCTTGCATGCTCCCTGCTGATGGATGTGTGGTGGTTGCAGCCTCTTCAGGTTTCAAAACTGAAGCTGAAGATGCAGTTTAAACTCCAGTATGATCACTTCTTCAGAGCACAGAGAAGGCAGAGAAACAGGTCCTTGGGCAGACATCTGCTAGGACACTTTCCTGAGCAATATGACAGTCAGCACGTGCCACTGATTTTGCCGTGGCCCTGGCACACAGCGCACTGTGCAAGACCCAACCTTCTGCACCAGCTCCAGCAGAGAAAAGCCCCAGTGGTAGCGAAGGACAGGCTTTGCTAACCTGAGCTCTTGTTTTTCAAAGATCCTCTTGCAGGCCTCAGCGTGAGGACATGTCCAGGGCCAAGCTGCACTGTGCAGTACATTATATTCTACTACTGTAACTGAGAAGGCCAGATGACATAGCTAAGTTACACCGAGCCTGCACTTGCCTTGTGGAGCCACAGAGTTTCAGGATGGCACAGAGGTAGCTCAGACCCATGAGGTCTGCTCAGCTCTCTGACTTTGCAACTATTGTCACTGTCCTACAGAGATAATTTAGATGTGAAATTATGAACTCAAGTAGCAGACACCCCACTCAAGCAACGACATGGCAGAAAACAAAAATTATAAGCAGATCTATTGAAGCATGAGCATAGGCATCAGCTCACACGTGATCAGCATGGAGCAAGGCATGTGGCATTCAGGAGATTTAAGTTTTAGTTGTATCTCAAAAGATAATAAAACATTCTTTACTCTCACCTCCATTTATCTGATCTAAATAAGACTCTACAGAAATACCTGCATTCCTGATGTGTCCACTGCTACGTGCTGATACTGTGCCTTTATTTGAAGGGAGAGAAAAAAGCCCATTAAAATTCTTTTAAGTAACTTACTGTCATTTGCGTCAAAAAATAAATAATGAAAACACAAAGAGTAAAAGGGGTTTTTGTCTCAAAAGCAGGAAGGGAAGTATTTTTCAAACCTAAGAATGCACAACAGAGCCTGGCCATGAGCCTATTGGCATCTGTGTCTTGATCTGAATGAACTTTTACATGTCTGTTCTCCCAGAGGACACGTACTGTTTAAAACAAAATAAATGAAAAAAACCATGACTGCTTTTAATCTACCTGAAATATGGGACACAGACACAGCATATGTTGTACTTGTTTTATACTATCCATGTTCCTTTTAGCCTGCCGCAGTATTATTAGGAGATTTCTGTTCCTCTATCACAGTATATAACTAACATTTCCCAGAGAACCCACCCAAGGCCGTATAAAGCCATCTGCTTTTAAGTTACCAACGAATCCTTCTTACAGATACCGGGTACAGACCAGCTCACACTGTCACTCCAACAAATTATGCTGCTGTTTATTTAAGTAATAAAGGAATTTGTTCCAAACAGTTGGGATTTTTCCCCAGCATTTGTTCTCCACGTGTGGTTTGCTTGCTCAAGTGTTGATTTTTCAGAGTTAAGAGACTTTTTATCCCGTCTTTTATCCACCAGGCTAATTGCATTCCTACTCTTTTCTGTTTAACGAGAGCTGACATCCAGCTCAGTGCTCTGTAAAACAGGAAGTGATGTATTTCCTGTGCCAAGGAGGTAACAGCTTAAACTGACCTCAGATGAATTCCCTATATGGGAAATGGACAAATTGAGCCTTGTGATTATTTGCAATTTTTTCTACTGTGAGAGGAAAGAGGCAGTCAAGTCCCTTCATCCCATCCTCCTGCAGCCTGCAATGATCTTGTCACCCAGAAGAACAGCCCCTTAACCCGCTGCCACACACCATGCTCAGCTGCTCACAACCTCCTCACTTGAGCAAACTAATATCTCTCTGCTGCTTCCCAAAGGGATCCCAGATTACCTTGTTCTCGGAGGACCTGCTTTGCACAAATAAAGCCATGATGAACTGCCTGCCAGATTCTCCATTCCCCTTCTAGCATATGCAGTTATGAACACCTGTACTAAGCACCCTGTGTCACGTGCCCACAGGACGTTATTTGAGATAAGGTCAGCCCCATACAACAACACACAGCTGCAGTAACTGCCTTCTCAATGGACTGCCTCATCTGCCCATGGATATGGCCTCATTTAACCACAATCTTGCAAATAGCCCAAATTCAGAATTTCGTAACAACTTCCTGCTTGTTATCCTGATCAACATACGAACTGAGACATCTTGAAGTAGCACATTTTCTTAAGGAGCCACGTTCTGACCCTCTGCTTTTCTTCTAATGGCTCAAATCAATTGTAAGAGAATCTGCCCATGGATATGGCCTCATTTAACCACAGAGAGCAATCTTGCAAATAGCCCAAATTCAGAATTTCGTAACAACTTCCTGCTTGTTATCCTGATCAACATACGAACTGAGACGTCTTGAAGTAGCACATTTTCTTAAGGAAAGGAGCCACGTTCTGACCCTCTGCTTTTCTTCTAATGGCTCAAATCAATTGTAAGAGAAGACACAATCACCTCTAAAAACACATATGGTATGAAGTGTCTATAAAGTGTAACATACTGCATTGTACCTATTTCTGACCAGACAAAGCAGCAGGTCTTAGAACAAAACTTAAGTTTAAAAATAAAATCTGTGCTCCATCCAAAGCATTCACTCAAATTCCTGCAAGTCAGATCTGCTGAGTCAGGCATCAGTTGCCCACTGGCTCCAACTCTGACAAATCTATTTGCCTATCTTATAGCAATGAAACGTGTTTTAGGTTTTTTCATTATTTTGAAAATTTGTATCTAAGAGAATTATGTGAACTTTACAAAGGAAAGTAAAGATTAAGATATACCTGCAAACCTGATAGTATCTCTGGCTGTCGCAGCTGGTAAAAAAACCAAAGCCAGTAGCTGCAAAGGGTATTCACCAGAGTCCATGAAGGAAGAACAACCCTCCTGAGCACTTTAATATCTTAAGCTGAAATTTCCTCTCGCGAACTGGGAGTCTGAGAACAATAAACCCTCTGCCTAGAGGATCAGGGGTTTTTTTATTTATTTACACAAGGCCTTTGAAATAAAAAAAATCAAACCTTTCCATGTTCAGTGAGTGGCCACCTGTTGGTATCTCCTGCCCTCAAGGAATCAGGCTAAGACAGCAGAATTGCAGTAACACACGAACTTCGTAAGGAAGGCTGATCTAAAGACACAGAGTTTTAACTGGAGAAGAGCTGCTTAATGCTGCTTGGTCAAAACAGCATTATGGACTGAGAAAGAAAACTTTTGCAAAGAGATTTCTAAAATGGCACAAACTCAGGTAATGCTTTGAATTATGCAAAGAATAAATTACAGAACTTAAAGATAATCTGCTCTGTATCACAGAGCTTTGCCTACTTCCTCATAACGGTGAACAGGGCAAATAATTTCTGTCCGCTGTGGAATTTATTTATTCAAAGTTATCAGATTCCAAGACTGTAGAATGTAAATGGAGGATCTGGGATTTTTAGAACAGAAAAAGGAAAATTAGAAGTAGTGTCACATTTAAAAATACCCAGCAAGTTATGACACAAAGAAGGTGCTGGAAGTGAAGAAGTGACACAAGACAGATGCCTAATAAGACATTAACTGTTAGATGGGGTAAATATAGAACTTTGCCCTTTACTCAACCTTTTAAATAATGCAGAAAGACTAAATTGACTAGTTCTCTTGCTTCCAAGCAGAGGAAGCAGGGTGCGCTAATCTCTGCATTGCTCCCTCTACCTGCAATCGCTAAGTGAACTAAACACCTACATTTAACCTGAGATTTTTGTTATAATGAACACCTTATCTGCGAGCGCCCAAACCCAGATATTTCTCTGAAGGCCAGGGCCTCAGGTTTGGATATTCTTCCTCCTGGGAGCAAACAAACTCCAAAGTTACTTTTGCAGGGTTTGTTTTGTTTGTTTTTTAAATATTCCTCTTAAAAATCAACCTGCAGGTAAGCACATCTTATTTACACTTTTATTGGTGTGGACACTACGATCCATGTTAGTTTGTTTGCACTTCAAAATTCATTTGCTTCTTTAATAAAACAGTGGCCATAATTATGTCATGTCTCTGCTCAGAATTCTTGGAAAAGGCATGTGTAACATCTACTCAAAGCTCTTCTGGTAGTGATTCAAAACAAGAACAAAGCTTGCTAACAAAAGAGTGTATCTGCAGAGCAACAATTGTTTTCAGTCCAAAATTACTGCTGCAATCCTGTAATTCCCCTTTATTTTAACACGCATGGCAAATGGCAAGAAATCTGGAAGGAGCAGTGGATACATTAGCAAATGCTACTTTGTAGAGAGCTAAGGCTGCTTCCCTGTGAAAGACATCTCCCATCTACCACAATCCTTTGGGCAAGTCAATCAACAAATACACCAGATGACACCCGATCCATATAACCAGATTGTATTTAAGAAGTTTATGGTGGACTAAGGCCATATCTGTCCTATTTAACACCAAGCCTTGGAAAAGAAGATGAACAGTGGGGTGATACAAGTTAATTCATCAGATATTGAAGACCGGGGCTGAGTACAAAAGCTGCAGGTAGGTCTGAACACAGAGTGCCTGGCCAGTAAAACAGACAGTTGAAATTCAGTATAAATAAAATGATGCATACAGAACAATAATTAAAGGAAAAAGAAGTTTCAGCTTTACAGTGCAGAAAAAAGCACGGAGTTAACATAAAAGAAATGAGCCCACAGTTGTAAGAGGTCCAAGAAAACATCAGCTCAAAAACAGTAGTGGTCAGAAAAGCAACTGGGGAAAGAAAAATAAAAGCAGAAAATACTCTTATATCTTGGAAGTTTTTTAACCGGACAATCGGAATGCAACATACAGGAAGGACACATGGATGGCCAAAAGGTTACAAGGGTCTCTCCATCTGATGCAGTTAAATAGGATGTCCTCTTTTTAAGCTGTGAAGCCTGAAGGTGAGAGGGCATGACTAGATACACCAGGAGCGCTTTGAAGTTGTTCACCGTTTCTTCCAGTAAAAACCAAACACAACTAAGAGGTATAAAATAAACCCTCAATGTGTAAACTAAAAAGGAATAAATCTAATTCCACATGAAGTGTAGGTAAGCTACAGAAACTGTTGACCCATGATAAAAAAGCTGCCAAGGATTCAAAGAGGGACTGGCCAAACTCATGAAACGCTATCCACCAAGAACTTCAGGCATAGACATACCAATTCTGGCTCCAATTTGTGAGCCTGAAAAAAACCCATAAAATCACTGGCAGCCAGGAAAGTATTCTGGGCAAACAGATGTTTGGGCCATCTTAATATTCCTTCCACGGTATCAATGGTCAGAAAATAGAGTGGGGTAGATCAGTTTTCGGCCTGATTTCAGTACAGCCATTCTTACCACTCAGCAAACTGTTAACCATTCACACTAGATAAGCAGAACGATTGGCTTGAATCAGCTCATTTTCACTAAGACTGTAGTTAAACCAGGGAAGTGAAAGTTTATGCATAAAGTTCCTCAGTCATGGCCCACATATATGAGGATGTGAGGGGTACATACTAGAATGAGATGTAGTTTATGAAGCATCTGCTAACAATGCCTGAGGAGGAAAAAACAGACGACTGCAGGCACCCTTCATGGCAACCTGTATAATATAGTCAATCCAGTGCACTAGCATGAAATCTGTGTTCACAAATCTGAGGAAGAGACACACAGAAGAACAGAAGTATGTTTAATTTTAATTTTCTATTAAACTTCCAAACAGAATACATTTTCCCAAAACAGAAATTAAAGCTTTTTACATTACTGCTAAGAATTTCATAATGATCAACACTCTATTTTCTCAGGAGAAAACAGGTAAAGTGTTGGTTATACTCCCTCTCTGCTCTCCTGGCCAACCTAATATTTTTCAGGGTGAAATGTTATAAAATCCTGTGATTCTCAAAGCAACGTTCTAGTTCCTACTTACTTCTGGATATTTTGTTTATTTTTTATTCCCAAAGTAGTAATAAGAAAAGTATTTTATAGCAAATTCCTAAAGCCTGTTCTAAAAAAAATGTTGTTGGAGATCCTCTTTATAAGACCATTTTAATTTAAGCAGCAGCAAATTTGTTAGAATGGATGTCTGAAAGTATTTGCATGACCTGTTTTTACAGCTTTTAAAAAGTGCAACTCAATTAACTGATATGTCAAACTATTTATAATGTTCCTCAGTCTCTTCCCAGCTATCCTGAACAACAGTAAGCAGCCTCATTCAACTGGAAGTTTTACAAAATTTTTTATATTGATTAAAACAAAACTTGTTGCAAACACCCATCATACTCCACTCGTAAGAGTTAGTGCCTCAAGCGTAGCCTAAAAATCTTTGCCATAGAGAAACTGATGGAATTTATTAAGCAAATTAAGGTCTCTAGCCACAGAATTTAGGTGAGAGAGGTACAGTCAAACCCAGCCTGTGCCATATTACTGATAATGTCTAGTTTCATTCTAGTTTTTGTCAAGAATATGAAGTACTGACTGTTTACTCTAATGATCTCAAAGTTTAGCTTTGCCTGGCTGAAGTTGCAGATTCTGAAGTTTCATTGCCATGCCCATGTTCCCAGACACCTTCAATTTGCCTTGAAAGAATGCCTAAAAAGAGAGAAAGATTATTTGAAATGCAATACAATGTATTACCCCAATCGCGCCCCCCCTCCCCAATACAGTCTAGGCTATTACGTACGTGCAGGTCCTGGCCTGCAGTTTTATAATTCCAACAGTTCTGGCAGACACCTCACACTCATCGATGAATGTTTTGGGAATGACAGTTCATGGAAAAAAAGTTCACTCTTTCAACTGACGTCAATGAAGCAATAGAGTGGAGTAGCTGCCACAACTGATTTCTTACTCAAATCCTCCCCAGCCATTACTGGTTTTGTTACTAATGAATTCAATTTTACGAACCTAGTTTGTGAAGCACATATGCTAAAGGTTTAGGGTTTTTCCTCTGGACCTTGTAAAAAGATGACTTGCATGCCCTAACGTATCCAAATGGTAGACGTAAAATTGCAATTGCTCCTGAATCTCCTACATTTACATTACAACATTTCTTCAATGTGTTTTACCTTCAAACCTCTCCTACACACACACTTTGATTTGTGAAAATTCTTATTTACCCTGTGATCACCAGACCAAAAACTTAAAAGAATGTTACCAAGATTCAAATTTAGACGTACAGAACAGCAACTTAAAATTCAATTAATGGTCTAGTTTAACTGTACACAATGGCTGCTTTTGACACACTGAGGAAAAAAAAAACCCAAGAATTCACAAGCATTCAGTGGATGCTCATCACAATTTCTATTTCTCAACATCAAGAATACTCCTTATGCTACTGCCAGCTATGAGCGTAAAGCCCTCCAAAGAGGGCCAATATTCCTCCTTTCTTAAGTCCTGCTGCAATCACTCATTTCTCCCTCTTCTCTGCAAGCCAAGCACTATTAAATTCTCTTTTGGATCACCTACAGTTAAGTGTGAGATAATACGTATCTGTTCAGAAGAGTAGATACTGCCTTTCTTGATTAATCTTATTTTGACCAATTTTTTCAGAGAAAGTTAAGAACTGTCATTTTTCAAATGAGCCACAGCAGTTTTGGAGGGCATTTATTTAAATTATTCAACTTAAACACACTCAAAACAAACAAACAAGTCAGTCCTCTTATCATCTCGTCTTTGCTACACTTACTGTCTGAGGATTCATTTTGCCAGTCATGAGAGCCAACAGATCCGTGTCAGCCATCGTAATTGTACAATCCGCCTTCTTATCTGTAAGATAGAGTTGACTATGAAGATTCAAACTGAGAGATGAAACAGTAATAAAAGCTGCAACTCCAGGAAGAATCCATTGGTACTACAGGTCAGCTAAATGGTATCTGAAGTACATACAAATAAAAGCCATTATAAAAACACCAGCAAGAGATCGCCCAATAACCCAATAACAGGCATCTGCGCCACCCTGTAGCACAGACCATCCTAATGATGAAGAGAGGTGGATCTTTCTGAAAGGTGCTAAGCAAATTCATTACTTGAACAGAAATAATAATCTACTTGTAATCAGACAGAATGTTAATTGACAATCATCTTTTTATCAGGCTTAACTTTGCTAGTACTAAGACCAACTCAGAATAAATGTGTTTTCCCCTGTAACACTCTCTGAAGACATTCATCACTGAAATTTCAGGCATTTCCTGCCCTCTCCTTCAATGGGAACAACATGTGCATTCTAAAAGCACTCACTTGAATTAATTCAAATCCAGCATTTTTTAGGATCGTCTTAGCAGAAATAAGCTGAAAAGTTATTTTAATAAGTCCAGTGGAAATACTGATGTATAAACCAAAGGACTACAAACCACACACATCTT
>NW_010390898.1:423-3772 GCF_000710305.1 Buceros rhinoceros silvestris | reverse complement strand
TCCCTACACTCATTATTAAATGTAACTCTTTGATAAATCGTTGTGCCTACAACAGGAAACCGTGCTCTTCTTTTTGTAATAACTTAGATCAATGAATTCCAAAGCAAATCCCCTGTCGTGTTTTTAATTAAAAGCTTTATGATGCAGGTTCATAGTTACGCGAGGTAGATTCTCAGGACAGACTGTTGCCTTTGGCTTTTTATTTACAGGATGAATAACTTTAGATATGAGACAAGATGTTTTCATGGCAAGGGTACAAAACCTTTGTCTCCAATACTTTTATGGGGTTTCCCACCACCACCCAGTCTGATTCCTGTAAGTCATATGACAGGTCTGTCTAGAGCCTTTAAGAAAACATGCAATTATCTAGGCAGAATTCAGAGTAGAAGATGTTTAATTCTTGGTTCAAAACCATCATGGGTTTGAAGCGTTAGTAATACGAGAAGTTTAAAATTAAGGTAGTTGTACACCACTTTTGCTCAAGGTCACTACAGCTTAAACAGAATATTACTTTACATTCTTCTACTTCCATGTGTTTTCTGCAGTGACATAATAAAATAGCACTGACCTGAATTAACTGCCACAGAGCCTTTACCATTTTTCACATCTACTATCCAAGTTGCTTCTTTCCCACCAGGACCATCTTTTATTTTGAAGGCAAAGATTCCACCAATTTTCTTCACAAATTGTTCTCCTTCCTGTAATGACCATGTAATGTGCAGATTATTCATTTACTTCAAAATAATTTAAAATAGCTTGAATTAAACAGGAAGTAATTTTAAGACCTTTAACCTATTAATACAGAAATATCTATTTCCTTCTATTAAGCTTCGTTTAAACAAACATTATAAAAACAAAACACCCCCCCAACAAACACGAACTATGACTATCTATATTAAAATCTACCAACTAAGAAAAACTACCACTGTCCTAACAGTCATGTCTTGATGCAAGTCTGACAAAATGTGACTTCTTCTTCTAATCATACTCGTAAAACAAGCAACAAACACCAATCACCAAACACAAATGTACCGTTTCTGGTGTTAGAAAGCTCCTCGCATACTATCTAAACTTGCCTTTACTGAAATACCCTTATGCAGGCAGGAAAAAGGCGTCATTTAAAAACATGGCACAGCATAGAAAAATTCCTCCTCAATTCAAGAAGGACGTCGAGGTGTTGGAGCGTGTTCAGAGAAGGGCAGCAAAGGTGGGGAAGGGTCTGGAGAGCAAGTCTTATGAGGAGCAGCTGAGGGAACTGGGGTTGTTTAGCCTAGAGAGAAGGAGCTGAAGGGAGACTTTACTACTCTCTACAACTACCTGAAAGGAGGCTGTAGAGAGGTGGGGGTTTGTCTCTTCTCCCATGTGACAAATGACAGGATGAGAGGAAATGGCCTTAAGTTGCACCAGGGGAGATCTAGGTTAAATATCAGGAAACACTTTACATAAAGAGTTGTGAAGCATTGCAAGAGGCTGCCCAGGGAGGGGCCCAGGGGCCAGGAGACCCCTCCGTCCCTGGAGGGATTCAACAGACCTGTAGATGTGGTGCTGAGGGACATGGTTTAGGGACCCTGGCAGTGCTGGGTGAACAGTTGGACTCAATGATCTTAAAGGTCTCTTCCAACAAGAGGATTCTGTGATTCCTGATACAGGGAAGTCCAAAGCTGTAACATTTGTTTCAATGAGCAATACTGAGGAAGTGATTGATGCCACTATGATCCCACCAGGTTGGGCAAGTTCTGTCATGAATTAAAATCCTGTTGTAGGTAAAAGTAGTAGACAAATACCTCTTCGAGCTTCTTCTCAATCTCCTTGAAGACAAGATGGGACTTAAATCCATCAACAGCTGCGCTGAGAGGCACAGCCGCAATACGGCCGGTGCTGAAATGAAAAACCTGTTTGTTTACATACCTTTAATTGTATTTTCAGCATATTCAAATTATCATGAATAGACCTAATACCAGTGGGAACTGCTACTGAAACACTTTAGCAGTATAGAGGAATTATACAGTATCAAAGTGAAGCTTACTCTCTCATGGGCTTGACTGCCTGAATTACAATTCCTTCAAGTATCTAGATGTTTTTGCATGTATGGACAGGATGTTAATCTTATAATGAAAGTAAATCACTAATCTTGTTACGATAAATCAGCAAACACTATTGCCACACCTTGTGTGAAGGAAGAGCAGCACATGCATCATCTCTGAGAAATATCTTCTCTTTTTTTTGGCAAAACAAATCACCTTTTCCCTCTCAATTTGTGTGGGTCTCTTAACTGTCACAAGAGGTACTGCAAGTTATTCCTCACTCTCTGGGGCAGCCACCCTGCAGGTCTGACAACAGTATGAAACCTCCTCCTCCATTTCTGCAGAGGCACCCAGAGCTGAAGTAAGTATAGAGGTGTCCAAAGAAATGACAATTCAAGCAGCAGGAAAAACAAGTTTACAATCATTACCATCTCTTCTCAGCAGAGTTCAAAACTGTGGTCAGGTTTGACACTATTAAAGTGACAGAATTGTTTAAGAGATGTTGCTAGAACTTAATTGTGTGGTACTACGACCAGCCTACCGATGTATGCTATGGGAGCTATAGTAGGGACTCTCTCACCTGAAGAAGACACATCCATTTTGGTAATAAACCATGGCTGTGCTAACAGGATGTAGAATTCTAAGGTGTCAAAATAAAAGCAGAACTATTTGAAAGACTAATCCAAAATGGCTCAAGTCTTGCTGTCATTTACTTTGATGTACATTCTTGGCAGCTAGTCCTAAAGCTGCTAATTACAGGCTAGATCTGAATCCAATTCTTAAGTCTACATGCACTGCTGTAGAGAAAATGGTATGCAATATCTTCATAAACATGAAATGCCACCACCTTTCCCCTAATTACACAACCTACAATATCATTCGATTATGTAAGCGGTGCCTGATCAGAGTAGGCGCATTGGTTCGTTCCAAAGTCTGATACACGTTAGTGCACCTCCTCGGCTCAGCATCTCCTGCACATAAAGCCTTTGGGAGAATTTTAGAGTTTTAAGCTTCTCTAATGTAAGATGAAACTAGTATTGCCAAGATCTCCTCTGGTTTGAGTTGTTGGCTTTTTTTCCTCCAAACATGACACTTTTCCTTCGAGGAAGTCATGCGAGCCATTTTTATGGGCCAGTTCTCTCTTTTCACTAACTTGTAACTCACAGTGCATTTGTTTAGCAGGAACAGACACTGTGTAAGTGACAATCTCTGTATACACCTGCAGAGCTGTAGGTACACAACAGTTCCAACTGCTGACCAAGTTTGAGTTTGCAGTGCAATTTCTTCCTTGCCCAGAGGCAAACAATAATTCTAAAAAGGATTCT
>NW_010390898.1:0-213 GCF_000710305.1 Buceros rhinoceros silvestris | reverse complement strand
CCACACGACGGGAGCCTCGCTTACATCACTCCCGAACCCCGGGTGACCATTTCCCACGACGGTACAACCAAGGCCTGCACGCGATGCTGAACAGGCATTCGCACTCAGCAGCGCCGTTTCTGGCTCTGCGGGGGCGCTGCCTGACAGGTGACCATTTTCGGGCTCTTTCCGTACACACGGAGCTTCTCTTCTGCTGGAGAAGTCACCGAGGCG
>NW_010390897.1:9176-9540 GCF_000710305.1 Buceros rhinoceros silvestris | reverse complement strand
CCCGTTCACCAGCAAGCGCGGCCCGCGGAGCTACAACAAGGGCCGGGGGGCCAAGCCGCTGGGCGTGCTCACCTCCAGCAGGAAGTTCATCCTCGTCAAGGAGATGGTGCCCGAGTTCATCGTCCCCAACCTGGAGGGCTTCAAGCTCAAGCCGTACGTCTCGTACCGCGCCCCCGAGGGCTCCGAGCCGCCCATGACGGCCAAGCAGCTCTTCACCGAGGTGGTGGCTCCCCGCATCGAGAAGGACGTGAAGGCGGGCACCTTCGACCCCAACAACCTGGAGAAGTACGGCTTCGAGCCGACGCAGGAGGGCAAGCTCTTCCAGCTCTTCCCCAAGAACTACGTGCGGTAGGGAGCGAGGCGT
>NW_010390897.1:4676-9027 GCF_000710305.1 Buceros rhinoceros silvestris | reverse complement strand
TGCACCGCGCCGCGCGGGGGAGAGGATCGCCACCGCCTGAGACACCGCCTGCACCGGCCACCGCGGGACAGTTTCTGTCACTGGCTATTAAAAGCAAATCCTTCCACTTTGTCTTTCTGCAATGCCTGATTTAAATATTTAAATCGCTGTGGGGAAACTGGCGGATCATTTCCCAGCCGGGACCCAGCTCCATGCGCCGTGCGAAAGCGTGCGGGTGTCCTGCTCTCCGATCAGGCGATGGGAATTAGCAGGGGGCAGTTCCTCCCCGGGGAGCTGAAGCGTCGTGGAGGAAGGAATGAATCTTCCTTCTGGGATTCCTGATCCCTTCCCTGGGAAGGGATTCCCGTCTCCCGGGAACAAAGCAGGACATTTATCTCCTTGGGAGAGCCTGGAGCTTCCCAGCTGTGGAGAGCGGGACAACCCAAGCCAAAGCCGTCAGAGCACAGTGGCTGCTGGCGCCAAGCAGGGGGGATGACGGATGTACCCCTGGACCCATGAAGTGTCCCACTACACGGAGTGAGACTCCCCCCAGGCAAACCCCAGCCCGTACCTGAACTCTTCTCCGAGGAGAGAGCTATTGCTTACAGCGAATGCCTCGATGCTGCCAGGCTCTCCCGAGCCTTGAAACTGCGCTTTCTTCCAGAGTCAGCCACGACACCGTACAGTAACACTATAAATAAATATCGTACATACTTCTACTGGCTGTTCCTTGGTGCAGCTGCTTGAGGTTACAAGTTAAGTGTTTACATTTGAAACATACCTCAAGAATTGCTATTTTTTGGACATCGTTCCTAGAAGAGCAGTGTCCTGCTGGTCACTAAATGGCTACATGTGACACTACACGTGACACTACACAGACAGCCCTTCAAAGCAGAAAAGGCTCCATTTCAAATGCTTTAAGTCGTTGGCAATAACCTCTTTTCCATGACACACGTGTGCTGTAGTTTTTGAGAAAATCATCATTCTGTGCGTTTTTGCCTTATTTTCAGCTCCTGCCAATGATGGTTACACACGAGTGGGGGTTTTCCCGCAGCTCTGGATGCGGTTGCTGGGGGCAGGGGTGGTGCTTCACCCCCTCCCTTCAGAGCTGTCGCTGTCCTGGGCTCCACCTCGCGCTTTCCAGGCAGGACAGGGGGTTGGGGGTGGGGGACAGGCCACACCAGCCCAGCTCTGCTCACCTCGCACTGTCTCCTCTTCATCTGGTGCAGCAGTAAGAAATGCTTTACAACCATTTAAGACAGTGTAATCATCGAAAGTCTTGTCGCTACAGGGATACACCCTCGGTGTTCTCCCTGGGGCGTGCAGGAACCGGACTGTCCGCTCCGACTCCCAGACAACGTTCACCACCAGCAGCCACCCTCCGAAAGCCTGAAGCTCACAGGGCCCTGCAGAAGGTCCTCGTGAGCACCAGCTGAAAACCAAAACCAGAACGACCAAGAAAGATAAATCACTCATATCGATTTTATTTTAGAAACATCCAAAAATAGGGTGTTTTTTTTTAACAAAAGCTCTTGTTCATGATACTAATATGAATCTTCATGTAACAGTGCTCAAGAATGTCTAAAACACACACCGGCCCTTGGAAGAGGAGTTTCGAAGCGGTGAAACTCCTCCCTGCAGAGCCTCAGCTGAGGTGCAGCACTGTCACAGATACCTGTTGCTGGTGTTGCTTTCTCTCCTGACAGCTACTTGTTGAGGACCCCCAAGGAGAAACCATGCAAGCTAGCAGTTACTCACCTAGTTCAAGCTGTTTTTTTTGTTTTCAGGAAAATAATAAAGTGTTCTGGAAAGGGCGTTTTGCTGATATTTCACAGTGAAAAAAGAAAGCTAATGGGTTGACCATGAGAAACCCTGCAGCCATTCCTGGAGGTAGTTAGGGCAACGCTGGAAAGGTTTTGGTTTCTGTACTTACTCTGAACTTAGAGAGATGTCAGGAAAAACTGCTTCTACTTTTTGGAGGTTTTGATCTTAAAGCTGTTCACCTGTAAAACACTGAAAGCTCTTGGCTTTGGACCTAACTGTGTGTCTGGCTGTGGAGAGCAGAGAACGTGGTGTGATACGCGGGGCTGGGGTGAGGGAGCAGTGTGGCACTGGGCCTAGCGGGGCTCGCTACCCCAGCTCAGCTAGAGCCGAGCGCCGAGCTTGGGGAGTGGTGACATGAGACTGCGGCCCGCGAGGAGTCTGAGGTAAAACAGGCTGTGCAGATGGACCAGAACCCTTCCCAGAGAGGCCGGCCCTGCTCGGAACCGAACTTGCCACCACCGGATCACTGTCCCCACACCGTCAGCCTGGTGGTCCTCCCGAAAAGCATCCCTCCCTACTCGACACCGCTGTAAGCACGCTGCGCTGTCAGCATGGGGCCTGCCTCTGAGCACTTCTCAGGCGCGCAGTTGTTCACAGATCACCCAGGAGCTACACACAGGGCCAAGCCTGTGCGCACGGGCTTGTCCAAGACATCTGGCCACGCGCTGCAGCACGCAGCAGCGCAGACAAGTTTGGTTTGTGCTGGGAGGAGAACAGGCTGCGGAGATCAGTCGTACAGATGCCAACCAGCCTTGAGGGGACTGGGGTACACGGTACAGGGTACAGGGCAGCGGCCGCTGCGAGGAAGGCCGGCCCGCTTTGAACTAGTGCGGGAAGGGAAAACTAAATAAACGTGTCTGCGCTTGGCCACACACCTCACAGCGAAGGCTTTGCTCAGCGCTGGAAATAAACACCAGTCACTCCATCCGCATCGGCCTTAACAGACTCACAAGCTCAACAACAGAACTGGAAAAGCCCAACAGAAAGTAGACAGGGCACAAGCTCCGAGGGCACTCGCAGCCGGGAGTTTTCCCACCCCTCTCCCTCGGGACTGGTCAATGCGAACCCCCGGCTGTTCCTTCGGAGGGACAGCTAGTACCTGGCGTCTCTGTGGGGGTCACCAGGCTCACCTCCCACTTCCAGACGTGGAGGATATTGTCATAGAAGGAGCAAGTTGCTACAATGCTCGTTTCCTTCGGGCTGTCTAGAGACCTGGCTGAATCCCCGCTTCTGTCCAGGCCCATCCCACTGGGTCTCCTGGCTCCCGAGGCAGAACCGCTGGCTGACTCGGGACCTCCCCCTCGGCCAGGACCCGCAGCCAGGTACGACCGCCCCTTTAAACCAGGGTCCCTCCCCAGGTCAGGGTCCCCAGACAGCTTAGGACCCGCCTCCACTCTGAGCGGCAAGGCAGGGCCTTCACTCTCCTCATCCAATATTACATCAAAAGTAGCTGTAGGAGACTCATAAATTATCTTCAGGTTTTGGACCTGCAAATTCAGTCTCTCGTCTCCTTCCTCTGATCTTCCCCCAAGCTCCTCTGGAGACTGGCCCGCAGCAGCGGCAGGCAAGGAATCCCTCGGACACAGCCTCGACCAGTCAGCCCCGTAGGCCAAGGAATTGTGCAAGACGTAGGATGACAGGATGATACATTCCTCTGTGTTTTCCGCTTTAAAAAACAAATTAAAAAATGAAGTGAGCAGAAATCAAGCCATGCAGTGGTTTGCTGCAGACTGCTCAGAAGCTGCCCTGACACTGGCTGTGTCCTGCAGGAAGAGGTCTCTGGCTAAGCAGAGTTAAGCACTCTAGGAGAAATGAGGTGAGGCCACTCCTGACAATTTTTCAGCCACCCCTCATTAGCCTTGATCTTCCACGGTCCGGGAAGCAGGTAGGAGAAGAGCATTTAATGGGTGTTAGGTTTAAGACCCTCCTCACTCAAAAGGCTCATGGAAGACAAGACGGATCACACAGCGATCCCCACTCAGCCATAAACACAGCCGGCACCGCTGCCAGCCCAGGATCTGGTCAGGAAGATGCTGCCCAAGTGTTCTGCCCACCAGCTTCACTCCACTCTGACAGCAAGTGGCCGTCAAGCTCCTCCCTCCCCTACGCAGCAGAAAAGTTATCCTCATTCTGCCCAAGGCCTGGAGGCACCGAGGAAGGCAACCATTTCACACAAGGGTGTATTTGAAATGTAAATGCAACAGCCCTTCATCATGTACATGCCTTCTGATTCACAGGAGGGCTTATTCAAGTTAGTCAAGATTAACCAGACTGCACAGCGCTTCCTTCAGCTCCTCCCTCCCCTACGCAGCAGAAAAGTTATCCTCATTCTGCCCAAGGCCTGGAGGCACCGAGGAAGGCAACCATTTCACACAAGGGTGTATTTGAAATGTAAATGCAACAGCCCTTCATCATGTACATGCCTTCTGATTCACAGGAGGGCTTATTCAAGTTAGTCAAGATTAACCAGACTGCACAGCGCTTCCTTCCTCAGGCAGCAGCCGATTCACGGCAGGGCAGAAAATTCTGCTGACAGTAAAGCACCACC
>NW_010390897.1:3901-4633 GCF_000710305.1 Buceros rhinoceros silvestris | reverse complement strand
TTCCTCCCCCGTGCCCCAGCCGATTCACGGCAGGTCAGAAACTTCTGCTGACAGTAAAGCACCACCTGACGTTCGGCAGAACCTCTCTGAACCATCAAGGAGACAAACGAGAAGGGTGGTGTCAGCAGAGAATGCCTCCACACCGTGAGAGGCTAACAGGCTTTCTCCCCACAGACAGAGACAGGAATAGGGAGGGTGCCCTGGCACAGCCCAGCAGGGAGGAGAGGTCTGGGACAGCTGCAGCAGCTACCTCCGGCTGGAATAAAAGCCTAAGGCCATCACACCACCAAGAGCTTTCCAGCAAGCTCCAAGCTGTTGTTGCCTTAACCAGGAGGTAGGAAAGCGCCTCTGTTCCACGGGGCACTCACCCAAGCTGCCGCGGCAGTCGAGGATTTTGAAGCCGCTCTGCATGCAGGCTGCCAGCAGCAGGAAGTCGCAGGTGGGGTGCCACTTCAGCCGCCAAACCCCTCCTTCGACGTGGGTGTCTGCCAGCGGCTGCTTCATGTTCCTGGTGTCCCACAGCAGCACGTGCTCATCGTAGCTGAAGACAGAGCACAAATAAATACGTGGACAAGCAGCAAAGCTATGTCAGTGCAACAAGTACAGAAGAAAACGAGGAAAGACGGCATGCTCCTCCCCACAGGGAACGTCCGAGGAGACACCTCGAGCAGCAGCAGCGCGTTCGCAGTAACAGAGGGGGCTGGTCACACCAGTGAAGAGCGGCTGGCAAGG
>NW_010390897.1:2073-3811 GCF_000710305.1 Buceros rhinoceros silvestris | reverse complement strand
AAGGTATTTCCCTGCCAGTGGCCAGAAGATTCTCCCGGTGGGGACTGCACTGGATGCTGCACACACCCATTGAGTGTCTGCAAATGAGAGGGAAGAGACAGCAACATATGACTGGAGAAGGGGGTCCTCCTCAAATTTCAAAGATTTGGGGTCCACGTAACCACAGCAAGGTGTCTCAGCAAAGGAGAGCGAGGTGAGCTCACAGTCCAGCCCGGTCGGACACACAGGCAGAGCTCCGTCTACTCAGTCCAACAGCCTCTCCGGGGCAACACTTCTACTCACGCAGTCTCTCAGCACAAATATTTTCTAGTCATAGCTGTACCATAAACCATTGTTCAGAGCCCAGAAGAATTTCAGCACAACAACCCCATTCCCAGGAGACTTCACTCCCAGCACGAATATTTCCATAGCAATAACCCCCAGCATATTTAGGGTCACATATAAAATTTCACTGGAGAGTGGTGTCTATTTCTTTAATCACACTCTAAAAGATAAGTTATGCCACCAGAAAAAAGAGCACATACACTCTTCAGATGAGGGAGAATAAAATACTCTCTAAAAAGCATTCCATGAGAAGATAACTAAATTTAACACGCACAAAAATTCCCCAAATAGAAGTGTAAACAGGCTCTTTCTTTTAGAAAGAAGCTGCCACCACGTCCCCATGTGGATGCGAGCTGCTGGTTTACTGTATCAGAGGACACGGAGAAGAAAGTTTCGACCTGAAATTGTCCTGATGAAAAAAGCCATTTCCCAGGGGGGCGGAGACAGGACCCCGAACCCCGTGGCGCTGTCATTCCTGGGCGACAGCTGAAGGACGCGGCTCGCTTACCTCCTGCTGCTGAAGACCGGGGCCTCTGGACTGCGCCGCGTGTCCCAGCCCTTCAGCAGGCTGTCGTCTCCTCCTGCACCGAGGGCAAACGCGGTTAGTCCCGTCGCCACCCCGCTGACCAGCACCGAGGTAACACCGAGCTGATGCTTCCCAGCCCTGGTGTCTCACGGTGTTTAACACACACACCAAACACCACCTGAGGCTGGCGGTGCTCGTCACTGCGGAAGAGACGTGCATTACCACCACCCTCGCTCTGAGCAGCAAAGAAAGCATTAGGAGATCAAAAGACTGGCCTCGCGAAGCTCTCTGCTCCGCTTTGCACACCACAAGGGTTTATCGGTGATCTCTTCGCCGGCCAAAGTGCCGTTCAGAAGGTGCAGCTTCTCCTAACTCACGCCAACCACCTCCCACAGTGAAGAGCCTTTACCCCACGCAGAGGCCCCAGCAGGCGCAATGCCAGCAGCGTACCCAGCCCCGGAGAGTAAATCCCAACAAAGACACATCCCTGAACGAGGTGCCCCCTCCCCAGCCCCCCAGTGAGAGCCCCAGCCCTTACAGACCTGAGTACACAACATCGGTGTCCCAGTAATTAAAAGCAGCGATCCAGGCCTCAAATTTGTGAGCTTCCCACTGGTTCAGGACATGCACGGAAGGAGCAGATTCATCTACGGAGAGAAGATTCAGCTTCCCCTCCGAATCGCTGCTGATCACTCTCAAAGGGCATCCACTACAGCAGAGACAGAGAAAACATCAGACATTCCTGGAACCTGCGTCCGAAGAAGCTGTTAGAGCAAAAAACACAGCCGAAGTATAGACAGGTACCGCAACGTCACACTAGAGACGTTTGATCCGCTGAACGCTGGCAGCAGCCAGTGGTACGCTGGAGGGAGCACACCCACTGACACA
>NW_010390897.1:341-1960 GCF_000710305.1 Buceros rhinoceros silvestris | reverse complement strand
AGCTCTTCCCAGCCTCAGCCGTCCCTTCTCACCATCCCCTACACCAGCCATCCCCATTCCCTCGTCCCGCAGCGGAGCAAACCCTCACACTCCCGGCAGGGAAAGAACACCCGCCTCAGGTCTGTCCTGCTCCGAGATGCCTGACGTGACTTCTCACACACCTGACAGTGCAGCGATAAACACATCCCATGGGAAGAGGGAAATAGTAACCTCTGGAGGAGGTGCAGGGACACAGCTGGGACCAGGAAAGGCCTAAACCACTTCACAAAAAGCCACCAAAGGTTCACTCAAAGCCCTCAACGTATGGCTGAAATCTTTCAGACACATAACCACCGCCAACCCCAGCCTTTATCTCCCATCCTCACCACTGCTCTCGTCCTGTGGACCAGTCTAAAGACAAAGCCAGACACTGTGCACCAAGATCGACACTGAAGCATGGCTCCAACATGCAGCTGTTCTTCTACTGGAAAGAAAAGCAATGGGTTAAGACCAGGAAGGCAGCAGACAGACACCACCACGCGTGCGGCTTACTCCTACGGCAGGCGTCTCCCAGAGCCCAGTGAGCCTACCGGGGTCCCGCACTGCCGGGGAGCTGAATGACCCCCAGCCACGCACAACTGCTCAGTGCTGAAAGCAAACACGCACGGGACACCCCCCCTCCTGCCACCCACCTCCACCAAACCACCCGGCACTCTGCCTCCTCTCCGTGAGCGATGAAGTGAGGAGGAGTCAGGTCCTGGCTGTGGAATTCCCTCAGATTGGCTTCCACTGTCTTCGCTCGGTGGGAACGGCTCTCTCGATGACCCCCTTCTCTCACCAACCAAAGAAGCCCCTGTCTATAATCCTTCCCTGTTTTTAACACCTTTGCCTCTTCTGCTGGGTTCACCAGTTAGTCCACACTCGTTCCCAAGTGACAGTTTCTAGCGTTTGCTTCTGCTCCCCTCAGGCCTCTCATCTCCCACACCCTGAAGGTGGGCAGAGCCCAGCCAGCCTCTCCGGTGCCACGAACAAATTTGTGTGACTTATGAGAAACATGACCAGAAGACAAAAGAAGTGTTTGAAGTGCTAAGCATAGAGAAGCAGCCATGGAAACCACCCAGCATTCCTCTGAACACTGCTAATAAACCCGGAGATGTCTTAAACCTGGGTGAAACGCAGCTTCGACAGCGGGTGTGACAGTCACCTACCTCGCTTCCAGTCAGGTGGCAAAATTCCACAGCACCCGGCGAGGTTGCGATGCCAACCATGGGGTGTTCTGCAACAGGAATGTGGCACCTGAAATCAAGTTAAACAAGTCTTGAGTGTCCACCTTTCTTGTACTTAAGGAGGAGAGCAAGGTTGTAACTTTTATTCCAGGATGCACAAGGAGAAGGTACTTGACCTTAAAAAATCTCATGAATCTAAGGCTCCTCGAGTTCCCAGGACCCTGTGAGGATTTATATATAGGGGAACTCTACTATATATTATTAAAAACACAAAAGAGGCCCATAGTCACTGACGAGCTGTTCATAAATAACCAAAAGAGCGCAAGAAATGAGCGCAGCCTTTGCTCTCTGGAGAAAGCTTCCCTCCAGGGAGCCAGGGGTGGTTTAGTTGGTAAATGTAACTGTGGCTGCCAC
>NW_010390897.1:0-227 GCF_000710305.1 Buceros rhinoceros silvestris | reverse complement strand
CGGCCGGGGCAGACCACGGAGGGGCAGACCGCGGAGGGGCAGACCGCGCTGATGTGGCCAGCGTTACCATTTGATGTCCAGGACGGCGGCAGTGTCGATCCTCTGGATTTCGGTCAGCGGGATGTAAGGCTGCTCCTCGTTGTAGTGATACAGGTAGAGGCGCCCGGTCCGGTCGCAGGCCCCACTGCTTCCTCGGGAGTCACCCTACATCGGGCACCGGAGAGACA
>NW_010390896.1:0-834 GCF_000710305.1 Buceros rhinoceros silvestris | reverse complement strand
AAACGCAGCGAGGCACCTCAAACCACGCGGGGGTTGGATGGGCCACCCAGGTCTCCAGTGGAAACCTGTGGCCTCTCGTTTCCTTCTCGGGGGCGAGGACTCACCCCCAGCTCCAGCACTCCTCAGTGGAGGTGGCTCCACCTGAGCTGGTTCCTCAGATCTTCAGAGAGCTGGAGAAGATCTGGGGCACAAAACCTCTCTGAGATGTAGGCGGCCACTTGTAGGGCTCACACTCCAACCAGCCCCTTGGTGACTACCCAGAGAGCCCCCGTGACCAGCTCGGACACAGATCTGGTGCCTGGACGAGCCTCTGGTCCAACGGCCTCATCACGGAGATCCCCGGTGTCAGCCAGAGCTTCTGGCCAAGCTCTGGGACCAGGTTTAGGTGCCCCGTGCTCTGTGGGCGTGGGACACCCCGAGAGCTTCCCGAAGGTGGTCCTAGCCAGGGCCACCACCTTGGAGCTGCAGGACCGGCTCTGTCTCAGGGGGTGGGTGTTGGAAGGTGCCTTCACTGCTGCGGCACCAGCTCTGGGGGTCTCCGGAGCCCCTCCCCCGCTTCTTCCCGGAGCTGGGGAGTGGGGATGACCTCTGGAGGGAGGGCGAGGGGCTGGGCCTGCAGACTCAGCACAGGGAGATCCAGCTTAACCCTGGCTGAACCCTGGGGCTGTGGGGACAGCATGAGGACCCTCCGCCAGGTCACTGTCACCATCGCCCCGTGTCCTCGGGGGGGTGGGGAGCACCCAGCCCCTGTCTGTCATCCCCATGCAGCTCCTGGACTTCGTGACCCCCCAGCTGGTGGCCGTCCATACCTCGTCGCCACCTTGCACGCGCCCA
>NW_010390895.1:0-9172 GCF_000710305.1 Buceros rhinoceros silvestris | reverse complement strand
GAAGCAGACACTGTCTGCAAAAATAAGCCGTTCACTTCAGGAAGTGCAGTTAGTTAGAAGAGACCGAGCTGAAAAGTAAAATCACTGAACAGCATTAGTTCTGTTCTAACTGAAACCAGAACACCTGCAGAACAGGGGCCCCTTCTATACAACAGCTTGAAAGGCACTTGCCCTGTTCGGTTCTCAGACTTCCTACTGCAGTTCATATTCATCTTGTTCTCCCTGCTTAAAATTATTACCTCTTTTGGTGCTAATGATGTTTTCTCTGCTATGCCTCATCTACAAATCGGAATCACTCTTTTTTTTTCCCCACCCAAAAATCACTAACAAAAATACTCAGACCAGTTTTTAATCAAACACCTTGGTATACTCCACTAATGACTCCCTTACACAAAAGTTCCATGCTGTTGTTCCTTCCTTGCTCACCATCCATTTCTTCAACTAATCCCAATCTTCTTAAGGTTAACTAACCATTGCCCAAGCGGTAGCTTATCAAATGCTTTACTGAAGTCCAGAAAATTAGATCTACTGCCTATTGTCTAGATTATCATTTATCTTCAAAAGCAGCCTCTCTCTCATTCCATTTAGGAAATGTGATTTTATCAGCACTCATAAGGAAAGTTTGGCTTTACATCAAAGTTATCCCCTTCCATAATGTAAAACAATGTACTTCAAGAAATACTGGTGATAATTATGTACCTGCTGATCAAGAATGGCATCAATAGCCACGTCAAAGCCTGGACTGGGTTTTGATCAACTATAATGTATTTTACCCTACATTTCCTGAAGTCCAGGGGAAATTTCAGTTTGGGGAAGGAAAAAAAGCACTCAGCACAACAAACAATTCAGTTAATAAAATCAATTTTTATAATCTTATATTCCTTTTTGATGAATTTTTGATCTTCACTCAGAGATGGAAGGATTTTTAATAGACGAACATGCAAAGGATAGCTGAGAACACATGCGTAAGTCTCCCAAGGACAATTGTCCTTGACCCAAGGATAATATTCTGATGTGAATGGACAATACTTGTCACATGCTGTGCACCAAGTTGTACAAACTATCTACATAGAACCAGCTTCTAGTTCCCAAAATCAGCTCCATTTCTTGGGCTTGGATGAACAGTAGGAAAAAGCTCTGCTACACTCTTCTACTGCAGCAACAAGCCCCCTGCCCATTTCCTTTCTATCCTCCCACTGAGAATGACAAGGAGGAATGCAAGGCACTACAAAAGCTGCACAGCTGTGCATGAACACTGTGGCAGCTCCCCTCCTATTTTGTAAGGGAAAAAAATTTGATATACGATCTCACATGCAAAAGCAGTGATACTGATAATGTAATAGACTATTCTGATTCTTCCGATGGCAGAAACAAGTAGCATATAAATGGAAGTGAATATGGAACAGGACGTCTCCTACGACTACAACTACTGCAGAGAATACAGGCCTTAAAGTAAGCAATCTGCCTGGATTAATGGTATTTTTAAATAGCATAATTTCACAGAGACACCCTGATGTCTCTTCGCATACATATACTGGTCTTCCTTACCACCTCACCTGGGAGAGATGGTTAATAATCGCCTTAGTAAAAAAGTGATCTATCTTCTGTCCTCCTGTCTACCTTCCATGGTCCTCCAATCTCACCCTCCCTAAACAGAGTTCCTCCTTACAAACAAGATCGTTAAAGAGCTTTGAGTCAGTTGCTCATCTGGTAAAACAGTGCAGAGATGATAATATCCCGCTTCCATTTGCTGTTAAATGCAGTTAGTACTCCTCTCTGTTGGCCATATTTTACAATGTAACATTTAGTAATATTTACACCACTTTGGAGTGTACAATACTGTTAACCTAGGAGCGTCACGGTATTTTAAAATGAACGAACTGCATTCATGGCCACAGCCTGGCACATTTAACAATCCGGTTTAGTTAATATTCATATTTCAGCAATGCTAAAAATTACAACTACGCTTTTCTTTTGGGGGGGAGATTCTTTGAAATATCTAACTGCAAAATACTTTATTCACTGACAGTTTATAAGCATTTAAGTTTCTGATAGTACCAATGCTGAGGAGCACAACTTAAATATAAATAGTATAAATCCATGTTGCCACTGTGGGCATATGCAGCACAAACATCTTATCTAGACCAAAGTTTGTCGACTTAGCACATTGTACTCGATGCTGTGTGTCACCTGTCTCTTGTTTGTCTATAGATTAGCACAAAAATGTCATTGCAAACTAAGTGAATAGGGCACAGACTAAGCACCTGCCACTTTTAAAACTCTTTAGAAGACTCTCTTGTTTATTTTGTAAGCACCCAGGGGTGCAGTTAAATAACTGCATTGAAACAAACAATACTGGTGATTATTAAGGAGGCTTTTCACATGAAAATTCACTTCTGAAAAAAATGTTTTGCAGATGTAGAGAAGAAAACTGTATCGCTAAGAACCACTCAAAATACTTTGGTGGACCAAAACACCTTTATTTTTCTCTTGGCAATCTGCCAAGTTCACTGTCAGTTTGAAAAGAATTCTATAGCTGGAGGCTAAAGCAGAAACTGCAATGATTTAAAAGAGAATTGGCTACAGTAAGAATGATAATGCACCATATCGTTAAAATGCAACTGGCATCTTAGCCTCCCTACAGCTCTTGAAAATGTGCTTACTCCTCAACTATTTACCAAGAAAGGAGCAGAAACAATTGAAATCACACAATATAGAAAAATGTTTAAAGAACTTAGGAAAGAAGTACATGCAAAATAATTTGGTAGTAGAGCTGTTAAAATAACGATGCCTTATACACGGCCAGATGACAAAGAAAAGCATATGGAAATATATAGCTGAATTTAGTACTATATTCATTTATCTCAATTAAACATAGAGCAAATTAATTCATAATGAAGGTCCACTTGCATTTAAATTTAAAGTTAAATTTAAAATTAAAGCTTTATTTGCAGCTTGAGGATTAAACGTTTAAATGTTGTAGGCCTGATAATATTCACATTCTAATGCTTGGAGGATCATCAATTGCTTCCTAAACTGCTTGGGAAATTAGATTTTGAAAGTCTTTGCATCAAAGCCTTGTATAGTGGTCTTCTCTGGAAGGCTGTTTTGCAAGACTAAGACTATTACAGAGAACAGCTATGGTTTCAGAGTGAAGGAAGAGTTCAGAAAGGCCTTCAGCAGTTTCAGATAACAGAATTTGTTATTCAGACATTGCTTACTGTAACAAGATAATGATATGCAGGCTTGACTCAAAACTGCGCAACAGTGTTTTTCGGGTTCCCAGGGAAGAATTTATTTACAACTTGATGCTTAACTTGCAAACTCAGTTGGTAAGATCTCCCTCACAAAACACAGTTTGACAGATTTCATTTGTTCAATAGTTGTGTCCGGTTTTACAATTAGAGCTGCTTCACTCAGCATTTATAAATGACATCAGGTGCCATAGCAACATGATTGCAAGCTGAGTAAATAATTATCAGTGAATAATTAACTAAATAAAATTAGCCTCTTTTTCTGCTTCCAGCATGTCCACAAGCAGATTGTATTTTCTGAAATGTATTCTTTATTTAAATGACATGGAAACACTCCAGACCCCACAGAACCAGATCTTCAATATGCTCTAACCGCGTATAAAGGAGATGACTAGCTAAAAGAGATAGGCAGGACTTTCCATGGCAAGTGCAAAACAAACAGGGTCAGGTGGGGGAAGGGAACAAGAACGTACTACCAAAGAGGGGATTGTGATTTAAGTATTTTACTTTAACATTTTCTTTCGTCCAGGTCTAAATATATAGGCCTCCTAACACCAAATAATTGTTAATTATTAAAAAATGGACTGTGCAGACACTTTTAAAGTTACCAAACAAGGATTTTCAGAGAAGGCTTATGGCTAGAGCTCTCACATCCAAGGGGGTAATACTGGCACCTGGATAGTTAACTGACTTTAAAAAACCCATCCCAATAGAAAGGAAAGCATGCATCATAGTTCTTGACAGATCTTGCAAGCACCCTCTCCCAAATCAGCCAGACCATATTTCTAATAGTACAGCCCCAGAAAGCTACCACTTTCTTCGCCGTAGGACCACAAATAAGAAGCCTGGCTGGTAGTAAAATACTTACCACATCACAAATCTTCTGAGACCAGAAGAGGGTCCTGAACTTTTAGTGACAGCTACAAGCCTAGGACCATCAGTTTGTATCCTTCTTGCAGGAAGTCAAGTATCCCTAAATTAGGAACACAGCTTTACTTCGTAGAAGCAGACCTGCTGGACAGGAGGAGGCCTGAAGTCTTAGACCTGTCAACTGCACTGGCCAATTCTTGTTTCATATAAGCATTTTACTTGGGCACTAGAGGGTGGTGAGACAGCACAGAATAGACCTCACTACCAGTCACAGAATGAAAGGAAGACAAATTAACAGGATGTTTTCCTTCCCTATCCTTATTAGGAGAGAAGGACACAATAAAGAATTTTTTTAGTGGGGGGGAAAAAAAGGTACACAAAAAAGAGTTATAAATTCTTCATCCTAAGTAAAAAGTTACTCTCATTATAGCATACGTAACAGTGATACTATTACGTAAGAGCAGTCACAGGACAAATTTCAAAGGGAATCTTATCAAAGGGATCCCAGCAAAGCTTCCATTGCCAAAATGTTGTCTCATGCTCTTTTGTAGATTTGTTCTACCCCAGTCGCTAGGAAATAGGGATGCACTGTGATTCCCACTTTGCATAACTGAGACAGAGAGACCAGCCAACTTCTACAGGGGCAGGAGCGGCTCATGGCAAAAGCACGGAATTATATCTGCATTTGTGAAGACTTGACTTGCTTCCTAAGAAGGATGTTTTTCTTTTTAAACCCTTCAATCTCTTTTTTAATGGAAAAATGCCAATATCAAACTGTAAACGGACTTGGTTTCACAGATTTCCTGTATCTCTCCAGAATCCAATACCAAACTGAGTGTATTTTGATATGTATGAAAAATACGAAGATAAAGTGATAAAATCTACAGTGGTTTAATTAGGTTTTAGCTGCTTCCGGGGAAAAAAAATAAAATTCTGATACATTGAGTCAGCTGCTAATGTTACTGAAACGATTCACCTTTCAAAAGACTTTCACAAAACTAATGGTGCTAAATTTGCTGCTCTGAGATCTGACAGGAAATACTGGCAGCAGCAACTTTTTCCTACCCTCAGCATTATCCTAAAAGGTAACACTAGGTTTGATTTTCTTACCTAAGGACCACTACATGCATTTGTCTATCTACTGCCTTTCAGCACATTTAAGCCAGCAGAGGAGACTGCAAAATGTTTTGCTGATGATACTCCATCTCCTCTATATTAAGCCTGTTTTCTACCATCTGTTTGCTTTCACGTTGTCTGACAGATAAACCTGAATGAATATTAACTCTGGCTCACTCATTCAGGATAAGATAGCAGCCATTTACCAGATGTAGCACGTAAAGCACGCAAAAGGTGACAACAGTCCTTTCACCATCTGAAGTCTTCTACAATCCACTGCAGCTCTTGCAACACACTACAACAATTTCTTTCTGACTGTACCTGGATCAGACACTCCAGATCGGTTTCTCTAACAAATAAATCCCATAATGACTTTCTTTACCATATGTCACCTGGGAACATTCTCCACAAGCCTGCACCTGGAGCTAGCCCCAAGGCACATGTCCACAGCTTGGGAGCGGATCAAGGCAGTACTAACCTGGCTTCTAAAGCATCTGCTCTCTTCCTACTTTTTTTTTCCTGCAGACAAATGAATGAAAACACTTCTCATGTGTCCTAGCAACCCAGGTATCAGAGAGATCGAAGTCTTTTTAACAAGCTGAGATCCACCCAGAAACATCTGCTTTCCACTGCTCCAGAAGTACAAGCATTGTCCTGCTTACGGTGCAAAGCTACATCTGGCAGTCATTTCTATCAAAGCAATCCAGCAAAACACTAAAGCTGAAGATATCCAGGGAAAGATCTATTTACTCAGATTAACATATTATTTACTCATCCTTAGGTTTTTTTCCCTTTTTTTTCTCCCCACCAAAAATCTACAGTTGCATATAATACCTCTGTGCTTTTATGATTTAATGCTTTGTTATCACAGCAATTATGTATCAAATGGAAAATAGTAAGCAAATGTAAGTGCAACAGCCAAATAAGTAACAAGTGCTAGTGACATCATCTACAAAATAAAACTACATGCTCTTTGACTACCTTGACCTCTGACACGTAGCCTCAACCTGAATAAAGCTTTCATGGAAGCTCAGAACACATTTGTCACACCAGATGTTACAAACCCTTTCTCTTGAACAGAGAAGCATGATTAAGGAATAAGCACATGATTCAGAAGACTTCAGGTTTTCAGGTCTGATACAGGCTTTTGAGGAAAGGAGACCTGCTTTCAGCTGATAAAAGTTGGAGCCAATTCCCCTAATTTCTGGAAAAAGTCATCGCTGTTGATGGACAGGATTATGTAACACCCAAATAAACGTATTGGTACTATTATCAAAAGGAACACCACAAATAAGACCAAGTATCTACTGGGCTATACAGAGCAGAACAAAAGAATCAGTGCCCCAGAAGCTAAAAAGCATCTAAGGAAAGAAAGCTGTGTTTCCTACAGTCCACAAATGGGAAGTCAAAGCACAGAGGTTTTTCTAGGGCCGCCACTTTCTTCATAAGTTCTTAACCTTGAGACCTTAACCACACGGTTTGAACTCAGTTGCTTACGTTATTACACGCCTCTCTGCAAAATTTGTGCACAAACATCCTCGATAAAACTCTGCAATTATTTTTATAGATGATTCATTTTACTGATATTTAATAATTCTACATTTCATTGTAATAGAGGATCAGCAGAGGCTAATATTGACAAAAATACCTAGTGGCATCGGAAACAACCATCCCAACATAATCTGGCTGGTTTACAAGTAGCCCCTTAGAAATCATTTAGAACATTACTCAGAAAAGTAAACTGATTATACTTCCTTGCAAAAAACAACAACAAAAAAAAAACCCCAGTGATGTGAAGTTAGAGATGTAATAGGTTAAACTGTGATATTTTCATTCTGCGTGACCTAAAAACACTAAGAATAGTTTCAAAACAAAATAAATTCTGGGATATTGTGTCTTTTAAGATATTTATAGGGAATACACCTATGGTAAACCGAGCTGGATTTTACCACAGCTCCTCAAAGCAAGCCTGAAAACACTTCCTCTGGTAATAAAAAAAGTACAGTTTACACAGACAGCTTAACTATGAGCATATTGGCCAGTATAACATCTGAAATCTAAATGTGTCAGTGTACATTGAATCATTTTATATCTCCACTTAGGTGTTAAAAACCAGCACACAGAAACACACAACTGTGGGAACCCAAGGCGGGGTGGGGGGAGGGATGGGGTTGCAGTGGGCAGAGAGAAGCAGCAACACACTCTGAATAAGCCCCAATTATTCAGAAACAGAACTTGACCTCTCTATTCACCTCGCTCTGACGTCCAAAACCAACCTAGATTGGGACAGGTTAAGAAGAGGACGTTTTCCACCTTTAGGCATCTGAAAATATTTGAAAAACATTTTCTGCCATCCGGAAGCATTATAGAAACACATGTAGAAAAAAACATAGTAGCTGCATATCTTTTTTACCTGTTAAGCATATATTTCCATTATGATTTTTAATTAAAACGTCAGAGAAATGAAACTGCTGGCTAGAAAGCAGAATCAGGAATGTCTGGCTTTGACACAGGCTTTCTGATCAAAGTCCCTTAACCTTTCTCAGTCTCAATTTACCCGTTCATGAAGCAGGACCAGTGACATTTAGCTGTGTAACAGGAGTGGCATATTTGATATTCATTAGACTCCAAGATCTGTGAACAGTAGATGTTAATGTGTTATAATGTTCTATTATTTCTCAACACCTTCCCATCAAGTCCTCCTCTTACGGGAAAGATGACAAAAACACTACCAAGCATATATTGCTGAGGCTCCTAGGTAAAAGGAGAGTGTAGTTCTTAGGATGATGTAAGCTGTACAGCACATCAGCACAAAGACACTGATGAAAAAGCTCCCTTCCACTTCCACTCTCCTTTTCAGGCCACATAAAGTTTTCTTCAGGTAATTCCATAAGGCATTTTCTTTACTCACTTTACTCACAACCAACATGGTTCAGTAGACAACTGTAGTTTGGCATTTCTGTAGGACTCTTGTTTACCTCCTTCAGCAAAAATTTTTCTAGTCAGCTTTGGTACAAATTATTTTTTTCCTCTACCTTTTTGACTTTCAGTCTACAGAATCAACTACCAGACTCCTTGGAATGAAGATTAAAGTCCTCTTAATTCAAAGCAAGGACTGTAGATATACACCCTTCAACACTGTGAGCACCTCACAATGACAACTACATTTGCCTCATAACCAAGAAATATCAGTATCAAATTCTAAAAATAGCCCCTACCAGCTCATCAGTGTGCAGGATCTGCACTCCAAACCACAGAAAAATTATTACATGATAGAACTGAGTTGTGTGAAGTGGCTGATTCTCAAACCAGAGAGCATCCTTCCTCTCATTTTGAAGACTCCCTTAGAACAGGGTCTGGGCAAACTCAACGGTAGCCTGGAAGAGTACCCATTTCCTCAGAGATCCTATGCAATTTTCACCTAGAGCACCATACACCTTCCTATCTGGCCAGTGCAGCCATTCTCCCGTATTCAGTTCCAAATCTTTTGGTTTTTAGAAACAAACCACTAGATCAAAGAACATAAGTCACCTTCACTTTTTGCAATCCTTCCACTTGGGCCCACAGGGTGAGAGAAAGAGTTGCTGAAATCCACACACCTTAGAGATTACAGTGTAGCTTTTGAGGATAATAAGGTCACCACTAAAGAATTCATCAGCCTCATTTTCCAATCACTTATTTGGGTGTATTTAGGGTAGCCCCACTAAATTCACTTAGTGCCAGTGCTTGCTGTCAACAATTGCCACCTAATTGTTCGGGTTTTTTTTTTTCTTGGAAGAAATCAACTTGTTCATTCAGCAAAAATTCACTTGAAAAAGGGAATGCAGTCTTATTCTACTGAGTCAGATAGAGATCAAAATATAAAGCAATATAGTTCAATTTAGTGCAGATGTTATAGCTAAATATATTTACACCACAACTTTTTTTTTTTT
>NW_010390894.1:1174-1393 GCF_000710305.1 Buceros rhinoceros silvestris | reverse complement strand
CCGAAGGTTTCAGGGACCCCCCCAACAAGGTTTTGAGTGTACCCAAGGTTTGGTGGCCCTCAAAGGTTTTGAGAGTCCCAAAGGTTTTGGTGGCTGCCAAGGTTTCAGGGACCCTCAAGGTTTTGGGGACACTAAAGGTTTGGCAGCTCTAAGAGTTTTGGGGGTCTTCAAGGTTTTGGTGGCCCCAAAGATTTCAGGAGCCCCAAAGGCTTCCATGGC
>NW_010390894.1:453-828 GCF_000710305.1 Buceros rhinoceros silvestris | reverse complement strand
CTTGGTGGCCATGAAGTCAGCGATCTGCCGCAGGGCCCAGATGTGGGACGAGTTGTTCCCCTTCTTCATCTGCTCCTGGATGAGACTCTCCAGCTCCTCCCTGAAAGACTGCAACGTCCCCTGGTGTCACCTCCCCCAGGGAGGGGGCACGGTGACCCAGCAGGGATGGTCTGGTGGCATCAGGGTGGGGGCACCGCTGGATCAATGGTGGTGGCATCACCAGCTTGGTGGTAGTAGCACCACCGGCTTAGTGACACGGGGATGGTGGCATCACCAGCTTGATGTCAGCAATGACGCTGGCTTGGTGGCCTGGTGGCCATGGTGGCACTGGCAACTCAGTGACAGCAGAACCACGGGCTTGGTGGCAGTGACATT
>NW_010390894.1:0-233 GCF_000710305.1 Buceros rhinoceros silvestris | reverse complement strand
GACAGGAGGACAGGGCTGGGGACAGGAGAGTGGGGTTTGGGGACAGAGCTGGGACAGGAGGGATGGGGTTGGGGCCCCTCACCGGGCTCTGGAGGATCATGGTGACCCGCTTCTTCTGCTCCATCATGTTGAAGTCCTGGCGCAGGTCAGCCGCCATGTTTCGCGCTCGCAGGTACTCGGGGTCCTCCTCGGCCAAACCCCCCAATTACCGGGGCCCAGGGACGGGGGGCGAG
>NW_010390893.1:0-6039 GCF_000710305.1 Buceros rhinoceros silvestris | reverse complement strand
GGAGGGAGCCCGCGGCTCGGTCGGGAACGACCCCCTGTCGATGACCGGCGCCGGGCGGCCCGGCACCTGCGGTAGCCTGCAGGCTGTTTGCTGTCTGCTGCTCAGGTGTGGCCCCAGCCACAAAAAAGGGTGTAAGGCATTCAAAACATGACAGGGCAGAGACTTTTTTAGAGCTGTACTTTGTGTCCTTATCAGTTGATGAAACATCACTCAAAAATTCTAAGCACCAACTTGTTCAAGCGTTCAAAAATTTACCCCGACAGAAGCATTTAGAATAAGATCAATGTGTTTATGCAGTCTGTACAAATTACATTGGTTCGGATTTTCTGCTATCGTGACAGCAGCTCAGCATTTGTGTAAACCCAAAATCCAAGCGCTGTTCCAATTCACGCCCTACCACAGACCATAGTGCAGATGATAATTCAGCACCTACCTGCACCATAAGGCTCTGAGGTGGATGAGGGAACATCTAGGTGTGGTGCTTGCCTTCATCAAACAAATCACTATTCCTCACAGTCTAATTCCTGCAACACCCTGGCAAGTAATCAACAAATCCAATCAAAGTTGGGAATATCCTGCAAGACACTTAATTGCAGAGTCAACAAGATGGAGGAACTGATCAAAGAGCAAAGGGACAACACCACATGAGAAATGGCACATTTCTGTGGCAACATCCAGTTTAAATGTAACACAGGCTGTGAGAGCTCACCATTCTTTAAAAGTTATTTTCAAATAAAAGATCTATTTGTGAACTAACGCACCTTGCAAGAGTTGTGACCAGCAAGAGAAGACCAACACATCAGACAATTTACATTCGTAAATACGAGCTTGGAGCTGTCAGATTTTCAATTGCTGGCTCTTCAGTGGCCTCAGGCAAGCCCTACACTTCTTGCTTCATTCTCTATTTGCAAGATGATGATAGCACTTATCTCTCCTATAAGTCACATACAGGGCTATGACTGACAACTGGTATATAAGGAATGAAGACTTGTTAACAGTCACTGAAGTTATGCCAACTAACCCTGCAAATTCATTCTGATCTTGCTATGGGTGTATTCATTTAGATAATGAATATCAGTGTGCGCGATTAACCAGACAAACCTGTAGCCAGTGAGAAATGCAGGGTGTACACACTTCTCAGCAATCCATGATTAATCCACTTTTTCTCCTAGAGTTTATGCTTTTCATAGAATCCAGAATAATAAGCCCCAGTTTACTCAGCGGACCTAATTTTTAAAATTCAGTACTCTGGAGGTTGTGGTTCCCCAGGTGGCTTACAAAGCAGAAATGAAAAATTGGGAGAAAATCACTTTTGTTGTGTTGAACCTAACTGTGCATCCCCGTTGCAAACAGGAGGAGGGGCTGTTGTTTGCAGTTTAGAGTTGCCAGGTCTGTTTGCCAGGCCAAGGGAAATGTTTGCTACAGCTGTAATACGTTTCGTGCTGTTGATTCTAATTGCTTTTCAAAATGTGAAGACAACTGTGATATTTGGAAGAGACAGACGAGCTGCACTAATAAGCTCTGTTCTGCAGCAGATCTAGTTCACACTGTGCTGTGCAGGCTTCTGCAAAATTTTGCCAGTACCTGGGGAGTGGGGAAGGAACGGAAGGATCTTGGGCATGCCTTATAACCCAGCCAAAGAAGTGATCCTGATAACTGTTATCTTGGAGCTCTATCAAGAGGCCTATGTCCTTTCTTATAAATCCTACCATAAAAGCATCTAGCTATAGCTACAGAGCTACCACATTATGCCTTATTGTAAGGAAAAGCAACAGTGACCATCAGATTTGGCAAAAGTTATTTGGTCCAATTGAGAACTGACTTAGGAAATAGTGACTTGCATTGTAAATGGGTAACCTGCAATGCACCTTGGTTGAGGGCTCAGAGGGGTTCCTCATATCTTTGGGAACACTCCAGTTGCAGGCTAATGTCCATCTGGAGGCTGTTCCCAAAAGGCTTCAGACCCGAGTCCCAGCTGGTGATGTATGAAGGAAATCGATTGTCTCCTTCCCCCAGACAATCGCTATTGTGGGATTTTGACTCACCTAGAAGTGGGTTGGAGGTGCAGTGGGGCTGCTGATTACAGCTGAGTGCTCTTGAGTGATGGGAAATGGTGCAATTTGCTTCATCCAGCTCCTTGGAATCCAAGTGCGTAGGCTTTTTCCTGGGGCTTGCGTAGAGTCTTAGCCCCAAACGTGGAAGTGCATTTCTCACTAGCAAGAGATGAGCCAAATGAGAATGACATGTGTGAGGGTTAGGAAGTTTTGCCTCAGCAAAGCTGTGCTGCATACTGCACAGACCCCACAGCCAGCTTTTTTTTTTTTCTGTAAGCAAACCTAGCACTAAAATCAGATCAAACATCAGCAAGGCAACTAGTGGAAATGGTCAGATTCAAGTAGAGCAATGGAGCAAAGCTACTGCTCTCACCTTGTCACTCCTGGATAACCAGATGCTTTGCAATAAAACTGGACACAAACATGATTTTCAGTCATAAATCCCAGTTTCTATTCCTCCACAAGAGCTAGGCATGACTGTGTGCAAGCTGCTTTGCTGAAAGTGCTGCACCAGAAGTGCACTGACTTGGCAGTGCTGGGTTAACGGTTGAACTTGTGATCTTAAAGGTCTCTTCCAATCAAAGCAATTGTGTGATTCTGTGATTCTATGAGGTTACGTGTTGATTTAGAAGTACAAGTGGGTCACAAATACGGACTGATTTTCAGAAATGCTTGAGTTACTAGTAATTTAAAAGCAAGCTGTGTATGTTCAGTATTTCTGGGGAAAAAACAATAGAAAAATCAGTCTGCTTTCATGTGCCAAATACTGATTCTTGGAAAACTGACCTCACGCATGCTGGATGACCTTTTGTTTGACCTCTCTGCAACCTGTTTTCCTCCTCTGGATTATGTAAATAATAATGATACCTCTCTTTGCAATTTGGCTGATTAATACTATGTAAATACTAGATATGATTAACTGCTGTCCTCCTCATACATCAGGAATAGGCAAATCATTAATTTCACCATTTCTAAAGGCTTTGGCTTTTACACTCTTTTAATTTGACAAATACTGAAGTACTAAAAAAACCCATACAAACACTTGCAGTTATGTACCTTCCTGAAATTATAGCTGAAACCTTTACCTTACTGACATGAACATTGTCTGAGAACAAACAAGCACTTTGGATTCCTTTGAGAAAACAACTCAGCGCAGGACTGAACAAAGAGAGACAAGTCCATGCCAGTCAGCTTCACCACCCAGTCTCAGGTGCCCGTGCAACACCAGGCTGTGCAAGTTCTACCTGCCAGGGCCCTGTGTGCACCACCCCTGCCCCAGGGTTTAGCTGCATGTGCTCCAGCTCTGGGCTGATAGTGCCTGGCTGTACTCTGGGTTCAGACTGGGAGGCTTGGGCCTGCCCTGCTTTTGCTCGGGAGTGGAGCTGAAGCTGAGACACTCGGTCTTGGTCCTTGTCCAGCATTTGTTGAGGGAAGGTACATCCTGGTCTCGAACCGCCCTGCCCCACTGACCTCCTGACCTGACCTCAGACATGCCACTATGGGCTCACCTGGCTGTTGGGCGCTTGGCTGGGTCTGGTTGCCATCACTGCAGCTGCCCTGCCCACCATGCTGGTCACTGCAGTCCAGCCAGCGCTGGCACAACCCTGACTGCCCTGCCGTGGGTCCCTGCTGCCAGCCCGTCTCCTCGAGGCAGCGCCTGCCCCTGCTGCTCCCCGGCATAC
Organism: Buceros rhinoceros silvestris; assembly: GCF_000710305.1. Lineage (NCBI taxonomy): Eukaryota > Metazoa > Chordata > Aves > Bucerotiformes > Bucerotidae > Buceros > Buceros rhinoceros. The sequence continues at coordinate 2,303 of NW_010390893.1, read as the reverse complement.
CAGGCTTTAAAGCAGACCTGTTCCCTCTCCCAAATGGATCAGAGACAGAAGAAAAAGGTTTCCTGATTTTTTTTCTTGGACAAACAAATATATTTGACTGCTTTGGGTGAGCAGAAGACCCTTCATACTTCAATGCCTATGATGATCTTGCTTAAACTTTATTGCGAATCAATCAACAAATTTGATTGATTTTTTAGATGAAAAGTTTTCCCCAGAAACTTTCCTCTTACAAGACAGCTGCCTAGCTATTCTTCAAAAATGAACAAGCTATGTCTGGGAAATATTCAACAAAACTTCCTGTATCTAAAATGGAGACTGCTGAGTGCTTTCAGCACATGTACACACCACCAGTTCGTCGCTGCACACAGCTAGCTGGTGTGCTGCGGGGATCTCTAGAGGTGTCATGTGTACAACCCCTGGCTCACCGAGACAAGCCGAGTCAGCCTGAAACAAACCTGCCTTGCCCATTGTACGAGCAGGGCTCCGGGTAATGAGCACACCGCCCTGGCATCTGGGCCATATTGGCCTGCCTTTGCTACGGTGGATGGAGCAATGCCGACCAACATTCACCCTGCGTCATCCAACCCCAGTTAAACATGCTCAGGAGAGAAAGCAAAGTTGTAACTCACTGTTGTAGGCAGTGCACTATATACTATCTGAAGAAGAAAAACCAGGTGGGAAATCCTCTTCATTGACTCGGTAAGGAGATACTTATTACTATACCACATAGAGTTAAGATCTGAAACAAATCTACTACCAGCTAACCATTTAGTCATAGACACTGAGAAATGCTACTTATAGCTTGTACTTTTTGAGCGAAGGCATTGGGCTCTCTGCTTGTTTTGTGTTTGTACAGTAATTAGCACACGGGACACAAGCACAAACACCTAATTAGCATTAGGGACTTTGATTTATAACCAGTGCTCCTACAGCTATTCAATAGCTGAGGCAGTTCAGAGGTATTCAGAAAATTGCCCAGTGCAACCAGCAGATAACCTCACTGGTTGTCCCAAAACAGACTAAGGACAGGATAGGACAAAGACAGTGACTTTGAAAGAAAGGTAGAGGCAACATGGCAGGATAGTTTTGTGCTGTGCCTACACCATATGTAATCTCAATCAAAAACGAAAGCTTTTGAATAGTTGGTCTGTTTTAAAATACAGACATTAATTACCATGTCAACCTAAAGGTAGAATGATGGAATCCAGAATGACTTTTGTTTTTCCAAGTAGTTTAGCTTTAAAAAAATCTAGTCTTCCTTTGAGTAAATACAGTAGTCCTGAATCAAAACTTATTTATGGTGTAATTCAAAGCAAAAAATACGTTATTTCAGGCCCATATGTATCTATAATACACTGAAATAATCCCAGCCATTGCACGATGACTGATTGCTGAGATTTTCTATTTTATTACTTTTACTCTGATTTACTAATTTTCTATATTTACACTTTCATAACACTTCATGGTGTTTCTGAGGCCAAACATTTTGTTTCCAGTGTCTTCTCTAACTAGTCATAGTTGAATGATGTGACTGATTAAAAATGGATTACTCTGTAAGGGGTATCACCATTATGACTTCAGCCTGTGCCTGATTGATAGCATTGTTTTTCTTACTAGAAAATATTTTGGTTTTCTTGAAGGAGTCCAGTGACAGAGATGAAAACAAAGATTAAGTTATCCAAACACAGATGCTCAAAAGCAAACATAGAAGAACTTCAGTATAGGGATCCTTAGAAAAGTAATGCCTTAATTTGCTAGAAGACAAATATTAAGAGTATCAAATTAAGGGGACATGCTGATCCTCAGATTTTGTCCCTGGTTATTGAAGGAAGCCACTTCATAAAATCCTGTTTCTTGAAATGGCTGATTTTCTCTGTGAAACAGTGACAAGCTTTTTGCCTCGTTTCATCATTTGGGAAAGGGCTCCAGACAAACAGCTCTGATCATCAGAGGACTTCTTTCAATTTCCAGCCCAAACATACTTGTAAACAGTAGATACCATCTGTACAGTCCGTTCCAGGGGTTCCCCTAAGTGACATTTCTTGCATAAATGTCTTTTGCCATGCAAATGCTAATGGAGATGAGCCGGAGGGGCAGAAGATTAGCCTGGCTGAACAAAGAGCTCTGGCTAGAGCTCAGGAAGAAACAGAAAGTCTATGGCCCATGGAAGAAGGGGCAGGCCACTCACAAAAACTATAAGTATTTTGTGAGACTATGCACGGAGAAGATTGGAAAAGGCAAAAGCCCAGCTAGAACTTAATCTGGCCAATGCCATAAAGGATAACAAAAAAAGTTTCTATAAA
>NW_010390892.1:4596-6120 GCF_000710305.1 Buceros rhinoceros silvestris | reverse complement strand
GCTGGCACTCGGCGGGGCGGCGTTCCGCGCTTGCTGCCCTCCAACAATAACGAGCCCGTGCTGTTTCCTCGGCAGGGAGTGACTCCCAGGCAGCAGAAACCTTCCCTCCTGTTGCCCAGCCGCGGGCCAGGTCCCGGGCAGGAGCCCCCTCCCCGTTGATGTCCACCGCACCGGCGCAGCCACGCTGCACGGCAGCAAGAAATAAACACTGTTCACCCACCGGGGTGCCAATTCAGACACCTTATCCTAAGCTTCCCCGAAGCAAGAGGTGCCTTGGCCACAGGTCAGCCAGCTGGGAGCATGGCCAGCTCCATCATAGGCCTGGGGGAGCCCACCTTCCCTTCCCGACACCTCTGCAGCTCATCCGAACGCGTAAAACTGCTAAGAACTGGGACATTCCCAGGAGTGTGAGTGCAGCTGGAGCTAGATGTGGAACTGTCCGGTGGCCCTGTCCAGGTCATGGCAATCCTGGAGCTGCCTGGGGTTGGACCTCCAGTGTTTCTGTTGAAGGCGCTTTGATAGGATCTGCTGAGACCCTTGTGTGCGTTCAGCACACAGGAGGCATGAAAACTGGGGAGGGGGCCATGGAAGACAGAAGAGGTGACAGGTTGTTTAGCAGTTATCTGTTACCATGCACCACTGGAAGCCATCTCTCACTGCCACCTTGGTGTCCTATCTGGAGAGGGGCTGGACATCCAGGACACATCTGCAGGGCACACGTGGGGCAGGACCAGGGCTGTTGGTGGCTGGGCTGGGGCAGCACGTGGCATGGGTCTGGCACAGCCATGGTGGCACTGGCTCTGCCCCCAGACCCGGTCACACTAGCCCAGGCTGGCCGCCCAGCCGATTCCCACGTATGTGCTCCTGCAGCCCTGACCCGCGGCTGCAATGTGACATCCTGTCTGACAGAGCCCTCGCAGTGACGGCTTCAGGAGCGATGAGAGCAGCCCAAAGAGCAGCCAGGCTGTGACAGGTTTTGAGTGACACTTTTCTCTGACCCTGCGCACCTGGGGGCTCCAATGGCACATGCGGCTGTGGGAGCATCCCAGCTGGAGCAGCCTGAAACCACAGAAGCGTTTGGGCACTAAAAATCTGAGTCCTGGAGCAGCTTTACAACCGACTGATGAAGAGTGAAGAGCTGAAAGCAGGCCACAGGGACAGCTGCTGGTTGTGATAGCTGCCCGCCAAGGACAGCACCGCTGTTTCAGCCATGGGACCCTGCTCTGTCAGGGCTGTGCAGTCGTAAGGCATTGGTTTATGCCGGATACCAGGACAGTATCATGAAAATGTGCTTGAGTCCTGGAGCAGCTTTACAACCGACTGATGAAGAGTGAAGAGCTGAAAGCAGGCCACAGGGACAGCTGCTGGTTGTGATAGCTGCCCGCCAAGGACAGCACCGCTGTTTCAGCCATGGGACCCTGCTCTGTCAGGGCTGTGCAGTCGTAAGGCATTGGTTTATGCCGGATACCAGGACAGTATCATGAAAATGTGCTGGTCCCACACCACCAGAGCTGAACAAGCCCA
>NW_010390892.1:4025-4435 GCF_000710305.1 Buceros rhinoceros silvestris | reverse complement strand
GCCTGTCCTGGTTTGTTAATAGCACCACAGCACTTCACCGCATGGATAAGAGCCTCAGGTGAGAGCTGAGTGTCATCCAGCTGATTTTCTCTGCCCTACAGCACCTCCTGCCCTTTCCCTGCCTCGCTCCCAGCCTTCTCGGAGCTGACTGCCTCGGGCTGCTGGCTTCACTGCAGGCAGCTGCTTCTGCTTTCCATTTCCACAGCACGAACCTGTTTACCTCCCCCATACCTCTCCTCCCTGGCTGGGAGTGAGGTGCTGGCCATGACCGATGCCGGTAGCAGCCCTGAGCATCCTTCTGGAGCACCCACAGCACCCAGCAGGGCTCAGCAGCGGGAGGCGGCAGCACCAACCCGCGGGCTGAGCCGAAGCCAGGAGCTGCCCAGAAGGGTCCTTACGCACAGGCGCGG
>NW_010390892.1:1158-3964 GCF_000710305.1 Buceros rhinoceros silvestris | reverse complement strand
CGGGCTGAGCCGAAGCCAGGAGCTGCCCAGATGGCTCCTTCCGCACCGGCGCGGTGGTGTGCTCGCTTGTGCCTAACTTCATGCTCCTCAACAGGCGCGGGCTCTGCAGCTCGGCACTGGCAGTGCCGAGCTCAGAGTGACTCAGGCCAAAACTAGACTTGGGGCTTCATTTTTCCACAGCGCTTGAAAACCAGCATTGGGTAAATTAGAGGGAAAAATGTCATACCAATACAGAAACAGAGGCAGAACTCAAGGCCTCTTCTCCAACCAGCCAGCCAACCTGCCCTTTCTCAGGCAGGGCCCCAGGGCAGCATCCCGGTGGTGAGGAGCAGCCGAGCTCCACTGACACCATGAAGGATCTTCTGCGGGACTTCTGTGGGTCCGGGCCATGGCTCTGTGGCAGGTCGGGGCCACCAACATGGCTGCTGGCAGGGGATTCTGGGTCAGAACTCACAGAAAACAGAGCTGCTGAAAACAGAAATTCCTGGAAGCTGTCCCCTTTCTTCAAAATATTTAGAATTTTTGTCAAAAAAAGAGGCTGACAACACCCAAACTGACTCTTTTGGACTGGCTTCTCTCTCTCTGCAGTTTTCAGCCAACATTTTTCAGCGGGTTTTGGCAGAAAATCTTTGGGTTTTGACAGTTGTTCTTTTCTCAATGACAAGCTGACACCTTCCACTACACTTTGTTAAGAATACTTCGGAATTTTGGCTTTGGAATTTGACTCAAGAAAAAGAAACCAATTTTCACAACCCCTCTGACGCTAACAGTGAAATCATCGGTGGGCCCAGGATGACCCGATGTGGCGGGTTACAGGGAGCCCTTCGGAGGGCTCGGGATAGGGAGCAGGGGACAGAGCCTCACCTCCGCGCTCAGCCAGGAGAATCAGATTCACCCGTTGTATTTCAAACACTCATATCCCTGTCACCTTCTGCCTCTGAGGCTGCAAATTCACCGGCTCCCACCACAGCCTGGAACAAAGTGAGCGGCTGACTCGGGTTTCTCAGCTGCTGCCCCGGTCCAGACTGAGCATCGCCGAGTTCCTCCTCACACTGAGCTCCCTCTGTAGATCGAGAAGGAATCGGGAAACTCCATGTGACAAAACTGGAGCCTTATCCCCGCAGAGCACTCAGGGGGAAAGCCCTAAATATGCCTTCTCTGGTTCAGCTGGACATGACCAACATGTCCCTGGCATCCCCGGTCCCCAAGCTCCAGCTCCTGCCTGACCATCCGCCCTTGCCAGCAGGATGAGGGTGTGCCCCAGCTCGGAGGGACTCGCCTGTCACGCAGGGGGATCAGCAGTATTGAAGCTGCTCTCACATGGTTTTTTACAATTTATTATATGCAGATGGACTTTGGGAACGTCGTTTTAATTATGGTGAAACACCAGGCAAGACTGGGTGTGCAAGTCAATAAATCACTCACTGCGCTGATTAAACAGGAGTAATATTTTGAATAAGTGACTGTCTCAGGAATGATCACTGTTGTATCACATTATCATTCTCCTCTACATATATATTGCAAACAAAATTAAATGAAGACGTCAAGTTGCAACAGAGACACTAATTAAACCAAAAGCAGCCTGGTCTTCTTTACCCTTTCTTGCAAGGTGAGACTCAGGAGCAAGAACCATGGTGAACACCACCCGCTGTGTGGCTTTGCCTGTCAGTTCTCAGCTTTGATGCTCACCCGCACGTGCGGCTGGTGACTCTGCTCTGCTCCTGGGCAGCATCTGCAGGACAAGGTGACAGATGGATGGAGGATCAGGAGAAATGTTCAAGAGAGGCAGAAAAGAGATGGATGCCCTTACAGCACATGATGGTTCTGCCCAGGGAAGGGGTGTGCTCTCCACAGCTGGAAGAGGAGCCCACACCAGTGCCGCGGCTCCACAGACATGCAGACAGCTGAAGTTTGACAGCCCACATTATAAATGAGGTGAGAGCAGAAGATCTAGTGGTCCTCCCTGGTCTCTGGAATGATGAATTATATCAGATAGTCCAGGATAACATTATTTATTTAATCTGATTTTCACAGATAATTAATTTCTCTGAAAGTAACTGCTGGTTCCTTTAGGAAGCATAGGCACGTTCATTACATTTATAGCTTCTTCCTAGATAATTACTAATACATGAAGAATCTGATTATGGCCCCTGCAATGAAAGGCAGCCATCTCCTGGGAGGGACGTACCAAATGAAGAAAAGCCCATATTGCGCCAACTTCCCTAAATAACCGTCAGAGTGAATCTTAGCTGCTTGCCAGAAAAGATACCAGAGAATATTATCAAGATGAAATGCTTTCTGATGAACGTCTTTTATGCCACGGAGCCTCAGCCAGGTGTTAGGAAGCCTTCCAGCTGACCTGAAGTTAAATCAGACAGCGGGCTCTTCTTCCAGAGCTCATCAGCTCGCTCCTGCTCTTCCAAACGACCTGGAATAAGCCGCTGGGCTGGCCTGACTCCACAGCCTCGGCAGCTCCCACGCGCCCCACAGGCAGGGCTCTGCCATGCCCCTCCAGCGCTGGCAGTGCCCTGCCTGCCCTGCACCGTGGCTGCCCGTGGGGCCAAGCCGTGCCCGGGCTGCTGGGCACGTCCAGCTCCAGACATGCGCTTTGTCATCCGCCGCACTACATGAATTTTTTAGCACCAGCCGGCAGACGGGGTGTTACAAGTCAGGAGTGCAATGAGGGGAGTTTGCAGCAGCCTGCAACGTCTCCTTTATTTATTTTTTATTACTCCAGCTTTTCGAGAGCCCCAGCTGACACGTACGGTAGTCAGGGCTGTTCCTGGGGCTGGTTACTGCTGCCTGT
>NW_010390892.1:0-1033 GCF_000710305.1 Buceros rhinoceros silvestris | reverse complement strand
GCTGGTTCTGTTTCCTACACCACGAGCCTTTGTGTAGGAATGAGAAACACACAAGTTGGTCTGAGCTGCCTGGGCTTACCTCTGCTGCTCCTTCACTGTCATCAACACCCACAGATCTGCCTGCATCTTCAGCAACCTGGCCACCCCCTCCTGTCCCTCCTCCTGGCTTCCTCCCGCCTTTGCTGCCGGTCCCAGCTCTGTGTCTTGGGATGTGTCCTCTGACACTGCCACTGGGACCAAACACCTTCTGCAGGCTCCTGCTGCAGCAGGGGGGGTTATTTTGCTCTGGGAAAGTCTCAGCTGAGTGGGGGCAGAACAATGCTGGTGAGCACCAAGTTACATTATCAATAAAAGATAGTTTTGACTAATATTTTGCCCCAAACCTGCTCTCTGGAATGAAAAATGCCTTGTGGACTGCTGCCACTGAGTCACCCCAGAAGGGATGGTCTCAGTGAGGAGCCTGACTTGCGCTACTGACTTGAGGGATCGTACGTACAGGTGGATGAAACATTTGGTGTCAATAAGAGATTCATCAGCCTGGTGAAGAACCTGGAGCTGGAGGGATGGCAGAGGGTGGGGGTTAAACAAGTGTAAAGAGAAGAAATGGCTTTCTGGGAAGCACAGGCAGACGTGACGGTCAGACCTGGCTTTGCAGCGGCATTTATCCACTGGAGAGGCTCTTTTAAGCTCTGCTGGTGCGAGATGCAGCAGCTTTAGCAACCTAAGTGGCACATTAAATAATTCACTGAGTGCCCAGTGGCGCGGTGGGACCCCTCAGAAGGACGTTGGGAAAAGAGACAGTTCATAAAAGCACTCACAGCCCTTCACCAGCCAGGCAGGGATCAGCAGAGCCGCTGCAGCCAGGAAAGGAATGCGAGGAGACATGAACCTGCATCACTTGGGGCTGGACGTGGCATCGAGCTTGCCTGCAGCCAGTGGCATGAGGAGAGACCCCCCAGTGCCCCTGCCACCGCTGCGAAGTGTCACAGGGCAAAGCTGCCTTTGATGCCTTTTGCACAGCCCCCAATCTTGC
>NW_010390891.1:519-752 GCF_000710305.1 Buceros rhinoceros silvestris | reverse complement strand
CTGGGTGTTGGGAGCAGGGGGTCCTGGAAGCACTGTGGGGTGTCACCGGGTGTCCCAAGCTGGGTGTCCTGGTCGCAGCCGCACTTCCGGATGTGCCGTGGGCTGTTCCCAGGAGTCCCCGGGTGTCCCCGGGCGTCACTGGGTGTCCCTGCATGTCTCTGGGTGACACAAGCTGGGAGTCCTGGTCACATCGGCATCTCCGGATGCGCCATGGGGTGTCCCCGGGTGTCCTT
>NW_010390891.1:0-228 GCF_000710305.1 Buceros rhinoceros silvestris | reverse complement strand
TGGCCTGTCATGGGGTGTCCCTGGGTGTTCCCCGGTGTCCCTGGGTGTCCCTGGGTGTCCCCAGGTGTCCCAAGCTGGGAGTCCTGGTCACACTGGGACCTCTGGAAGCACCGTGGGGTGGTCCCAGGTCCCACTGGTCGTCCCTGGGCGTCACCGGCTGTCCCAAGCTGAGTGTCCCACTCACACCGGCACCTCCGTGCACACCGTGGCCTGTCCCCGTTCATCCCC
>NW_010390890.1:1295-2140 GCF_000710305.1 Buceros rhinoceros silvestris | reverse complement strand
AATTCAGAGCTTTTTCCCTTCATTATTTCCACTCTATAAATGCGCTGGGACCTGGTGGGGTTTGGGAGCAAAGTGCTCGATGGGATATTCCCTTGTGGGGCAAGTCACCTCACTGCCAAAGTGATTTGGAGTAAGATCTTGATGAACTAGAGTTTTGGAAAAAATGGCATTTCTGAGAGGAAGAATTCAGAGCTTTTTCCCTTCATTATTTCCACTCTATAAATGCGCTGGGACCTGGCGGGGTTTGGGGAGCAGCTGTAACCCCCCAGAGTTTTGCCCCGTCCAGGCTGCAGGCTCTGAGCTCCTGCTTTGGAGGACGGGTCTGTGCTCTGGAGCATCCAGAGACCAAAAAAGACGTGTTTTTCTGTACAAATGGTGAAATAACCCACATCATCACTAAAAAAGAGAAGTTTCATCTCCCCCAGGGTCCAGCTGCGCCATCACCAGAGAGAGAAAGGTCCCACATGCCTCTTTGTGAACAGTGGGGTCAAGACCGATAAGCCCTGGGCTTGGCTACAAGGGGAGGATGCTCCGGTGGGAACATCATCAGGTTTTCATGTGATTTGCACTGTGGCGGATAGATATTTGCCTCCTGCATGGTGTGAATGGATTGTCCGTCAGCTGAAGCTGTGGGAGCATGAGCCCCTTGTCCCCTTTCCCTGGGGCTTTGCACCCTGTGGGGTGCCAGGGGTGGTGCGAGTTGGTAGGGGTGCAGCCCATGGGATGAGAAGGGGATTGAGGACCTCAGTGGGGACTGGTCCCCATGCCGGTCAACCCTGGGCTCTGCTAGGAAATAAAACTGGATGGAGGGGGCAAGCCAGTGGCTGGCGCTAGCTCTGAGCTGG
>NW_010390890.1:465-1039 GCF_000710305.1 Buceros rhinoceros silvestris | reverse complement strand
AGGAACCGGAGGCGGGCAGGAGGCCCACTGCTGGCTTCGCATCCCACGCCAAGGGGGACGCAGGGACCAGGCTGAACCAGCAGCTGCTGAAATTTCAGCAAGCCAAACGCAAGCTGATGGCTTCCCAAAGCAGGAGCAATGGTGACATTTGACGATCCTGGCCCATTGCCTCTGGTAATTAAACCCTCTGTCTCCAGCAGACATTTGTCACCCTATTTTAAGCCTGCTGGAGCTGCTGTGCCATTCTGACGTTCTTGCTTCAAAATTTAATGACTTGTAAAATTTTCCAGCAGGCTGCGAAATGGAGCTCTGTGACGTGGCTTTGTCTTCTTTCTATTTTCTTATGACATCTCTGGGCTTTTGTGTATTTTATAAGTAGCTTGACCAAGCGATGGGCACCTGCAGCCAAAACCAGCCCCCTGGGAACGGCATTTGGAGTTTCCCGAGGGGAAGGTTAAGTTTATACCATTTTTATGCTGCCTGAAAGGAGCCTGGTGAAGTTGAAGGGTTTTTTGCAAGTGAGCCAGCATGGTTGGGGTGGGTTTCAATGCAGGTGGCTGCAGGGCTTGGCCAG
>NW_010390890.1:0-227 GCF_000710305.1 Buceros rhinoceros silvestris | reverse complement strand
CCTCAGGGTCTTGGCGGCTGCTATGGTGCTCCCGGTGCTTTCCTTCACCATTGCTTCTAGGAACAACACCAGGAGCTAAACTGACCTAAAAGCCAAAGGAATAAAGATCATTCCCCACTTTTCTCTCCTGGCTGGTGTATGGGGTGGCACAGCCCTGGCCCTCCAGGAAAAGGAGAGGAAACACTGGTTTATAATTTTTTTAACAAAGGGCAGGGTGGCGGGGGGGG
>NW_010390889.1:9596-15568 GCF_000710305.1 Buceros rhinoceros silvestris | reverse complement strand
ACAGTGAAGCTGGTGGCATGGTTTGGAAGAAAAATGGGCAAGGGCCAGGAAAGGTATTTGCTGTACTACACTGTATTAATAACAGTATGACTACGAATTTAAAATCCACTTTAACACGCAAAAGTCAGGAAACGCAAAGTTATGGTTCCCACAGGTGTCATAACTCATGTTCTTGCACACATGCATTACTTTGTATTACACCCTGTTAAACTTACAGGAACCATATGGATACAATATAGATGTTTTTTAAAGTAGTATTTTGAAATTCTTGACTATAGAACATGAGGTCATCCAAGAAGCATCCAGCAGGGCATTACACAGCCACAAGCCTGAATCTATATGATCTCTGCAAACAGACAGAAATCTCATGTAAAACTGATGGTCTTTTGCTGGAGCTTGACTACACTGGAAATGCTACCAAACCTAACAAGCATAATATTCAGCAAGGATCAGCACTCCACGTAGACAAAAAAAAAAAAAACCAACACAAAACCTCTGTGGTTTGAAGTACATCATCTGGGCAGGAGTTACTTAGTAGTCAAGGTAGAAAAAGATGAGTTCTTAAACTTCTATATCTTGATATGTCATAAAAGCTAAAGAATTGTAGATTTCCACTGCAACGAAAGGGAGTAGTGAAAAGATATTAAACCTTCTTTGACACCGAGGATCAAAGAGGATACAGAAGGAAGTAACATAAAAAACTATAGCCATCATTACGTCTATTGTTCCACATAGCTGCAACCTGCCTCAAAAGAGAGCAACTTTCAAGCCTGCTTATCTCATCAGAAAATGATTTACTGAATCTTACAATATTCACTAAAAGTTTGTTTACTTGAAATTTAAATAAAGGTAACTTTTCAGGAAACTCAGGATACAGCTAAGGCTTCTAGTGACAAACAAATAACATCTAATACAGCTATGCCACACCAATTTTTATTTTCTCCACCTTTATCTAGCTGTTTAGCCATCTGTTTCCAGATGGTATTAACAGACCATTGATGCGAGTGGTTTCTTTATAGATTTATGTGCTACCTCTCAGATATCAGAACTTTATATGCTTAAAGTTTTCACAGGAAAGAGAAATATTTACATTAATTGCTTATATTGTTCTTAACATGATTTTTAAGCACATCCTGATATAACGAGAACACATAAGAGAGTAACACTAATCTCATGTTTAAAAGCATGCATAGCCACCAGCACTTCCAGTCATTGTCATGCTATGTCACAGAAAGAGATATTGCAAATTAGAGGATTTTTTCCTAGATTAAATGCACTTCTCAAACTGTTCCTCATTACCTTTGCTATCGCTTCAAGGAATTTCCTATCAGTTGTTCTGCAACAGCATTTGGTAATGCCTCACATTTAAGCCATGTGTCAAAACCTGTCCATTTTACACAGCTTGGCAGGAGGCAGCTGTAACATGAGAAGGCTATCTTCAGACTCCAGAATATTGGCACCATGATAAAAAAGACTTCCTTCAAGTGACTCTCTCCTGCAGCAAGACACAGTATCTTCAGAGTCATCAGGCCACGTTATATTTGGTATTTTTGCGGCTCTCACTCCACCTGAAGCGGTTAAGTTACTGAAGAACCTCTGATTCAGCAGTGTGTTTCTAGCCCTTCTTGTTGTAAAACAAGAGGCCTAGAAATTAAAACTCTTAAGTTTCAATAACAATGCAAATTTAACAAACTTAACAGTTACACTTCATAATTTCGGTGTTTGACTTGTGAATGGCAACAGTTCACAAGGTTATAAAATGTTAATACTTCACATTGCATTTGTCAGCACTCAGAGAGCCGCAGGACTTCTTTACAATAGTATTGGTTGCCAGTCAGTTCCAAAAAGAGAGAGGCCAGACCTCATCCTGGCATTCCAAACCAGGATGGAGACCCAGGAAAGCCTCTAACTAAACCGGGGTGTCGTTTGCTATCCAACAAGCAGCTTACTCTCTAGTTCACCCCTCAGAAGTAACTTCAGTATCGAAACAGCCTTCCTCATCCAGATCACAAACAACCTCTAGAATCAAAAGCAGGTTTTTGTCCTCAAATGTGCCCATCTGCAATGACTGGAATACTGTGCAACTTCAGCTTCTCTGCTGCGGTCTCTAGCATCCCTTACCAGATTGGCACATAAAGCAGCTAGACCCTGGGCCTTAACGACCTTCAGATGACTTGACCTACTGCCAAACTCTTAAATTTGGCCTAGCAGCAAAGAGGAGGACTTTTCCCTGATGATACAAAAGAAGGAGGGGAGTACTTGTCACTGGTTTGGCTGAGGTAAGGCCAAAACATGGGACAAATTCTCTCCAGTCAGCCCCTTCTCCATTCCAGGAGGAAAGGGTTAGGAGTCAGTTAGGTCTTCCTGACTCACCTAAAACGTCTTTTTTTATTTCTCCTATCAATTAACAATCAAAGTGACCTGAAGCAAAACCATGAGTTCTGGGGAAGAAAAGAAATGCAGGCCAATAAATGTATTGTTTGAAACATTTCAGATAACTATGGTGGATGACCTATGAAGTCAAATGTATGCACAGCATGAGGAGTCTATACCCATAGCTTGGCATTAGAGGAAACAACCTGATTTTCTGGAAGCAGTGCAGGTCTGCAATAATTTCAATAGTGAGGAAAATGTGTTTGGCAGCTCTGAAAAATCAGCACCAGTATGCTATACGTAGGTGGCTAGAGGGAGTAATTTTAGAGCCCAGGTTGGGAAACTTCAGTGAAGTGCAACAGCGCATCACAGAGGTTTCAGAACAAGCAAGCAGCAGAGCTGGGAACGCATTTCTGGCATCGACATTCTGCAAGTCTCCCTGTTAGCACCAGCCATCATTTCTTCTTCTGCAACACCATAGGAGCACAAGATTGTTTAAAGTGAGAGACAAATGGGAAGCTCTAAGTTAAGAGCTGTCTTTTACAATTTATACCCATGCATGTAATCCAACTAGATTTTTTAAAAAGAACAAACGATGTTTTACAAGACAAGAACTAGCAAGTGAAGGGGAGAAAAGATAGCAATTGCAAAGTACATTTCTATTCGATGGGGGAAAACCACACAGTAATATACTGGTGATAAAATCAGCAAAGAACTCCAGGAATAATGCAACAAAATATTTTCCAAGCAAAATTGAAAGGAATACTGGGGTGGGGGGAGGGGGAGGTGAGCAGGAGGATCTCCAGCAAGTCATTGCCTTGAAAGATTTGACTCAAACTGTGAATGAATACTTAAGAGCTAGCTTGAATTTTAAAAAGAAGGGGTTTGATTACAGATGGATAACGTCTTGAAAATTCAGAAAAAGTATAAAACTCAAAAAACCGTGCTGAAGATTTTCCTGTTTCTTATGAGACACTGCTACTCCTTACCTTGAGCATAAGCCTCAGCCAGTCACTCCCATTCACTTTAGAAGAAGAAATTTCATCTATCTTTAGGCTCTCTCTGTAAAGTCAGAATAATATTGATTTGACTGGGACAGTCACAGTGCAAAGTACCCCACCACTGTTAAAAAGAGCCTGAGATGTTCTTTTGGACGACATTTTCACTGAACCACAGAATTTCTTCTACAACCCTTTTCAAGCCATGTTCTTAATAACTTTCACATTTCCACAGCCACCTTCACAAAGTAGAAGACAGGGACCCTTACTGATGGTCCTTGCGACTTTTATTTTTATAGTCAGTCATCTCAATTACATTTCTTTTGTCAGCCTTCTCTATGAAATTACAAGCATTCTCTACTTCTCTGTCCATATATGTTGTGTGCCCTGCTCTATTGGGACTCCCTTGAGATCAAAGTCTCTAGGCACTACTGCAACGCAAGTTCAGCAACAAACCTAGAAGGCTATTAATAGGCTGTCTTCATTAACCATTGTTGATTGAACTGTACTCCGTCGTATTTGCACTCCGCACATTTGTGATGTCTCATAAAGATGCATCAGGGGGATTTTAAGGGCAAAAGATCCAATATATACCAAATTGCCTATCCACTGAAAAGAGTGTTTGTAGGTAACAACAGGCTTTTTTTATTCTTCCCTTCATCAAAACTGCTGCAGCACTTTAAAGGGCAAACAGAACACAGGAATGGATCAATAGAGGAACTGTACAGATGATAATTAATGTAGAGAAATGGCTATTTAAACACAGCAACAGAAGCTGCATTCACTAGGTATCCAAAATAAAAGGAGACAGGTTCTGATGAGAAAGAGTCATCAGATGGCATCTGCACTAGCTGATGAGGCATGCAGAGTCCAGTGTGACCTATGTGTTTCCCTTGTGAAACACTGCTGTCATCCCTCACAACACACTGTGTAAAACAGTCAGAAAGCTGAATTGTGGAATAACTCCGAACATGTTGCCTTTAAGCTACCTGCGTAATTTAAACTCCGTAACAGGCTTTCAACTTACTGCATTCGTGAAGGTTGAACAGCTGAAATTCAAAGTGAATTTTAAGCAATGCAGAAGGATGACCAGGGAAACTTAGAATTTTTTATATAAAATATATAAAACCCTAAAAATGTTCTCCTAACTTTCTTAAGCAAATATCCCATACATATTAATCTCCTTGTTTCTCTCCTTCGTAGTGTGATAATGAAAAGTGTGCCACTTACAATGTAAATTAATTACTGTATTTGATTAGTTTGATCCAAAGGAAACAAAAACGAGAGTTATGAAAGTAATCGTACAAAGATATGGAAAACTGTAAGTAAAGACTTACAGTTTCATGAACAAAAAAAAGCAAATTTGAGATAGCCATGTGAATAAAAACAAGAAAGGTATTTTCAGAGCCGTCAAAGATATGTTTCTGTAGGTCTCATAATGTGATGATTTATTAGTGTTAGATTGTATAAAGGAGGACAACAGAACAAATTTTGATGTTGCTGCTTTATATTAGGCAATGGGTTCCTTTCCAGCTGCCATTTCAAGGGAACTCAAGAGCTGCTCTTAGCTGGAAGAGTGCCCTTTCCTCAGACCACGAGGAAAATGAAACCATAACTTCCTGCCTTTCAGTTTAGTCAAAGTCTGTAGAAGATGGCTATCTGTACTGTACAAGTGAGGGACAAAAGGTGAAACCACATAAATTCTGCAAAATCCAGGGAATGGAGACAGAATTCATGCTCCTCTAAGTACTTCCTATTTATATTTTGTAGAAACAAAGCAATTCAAAACATCAGCAATTCACATCATGCTCCCGCACTGACTGCCACACCTTGTGAAATTGCGACATATCATCGTAAGTACTCTTCAAAGCAAGGGGGAAAGCTTCATACTCATCAATCGACATGAAAGAGTCATCTTACAGAAATTTAGCCACGACACGTTCAATTATTTTAGTAGAATCAAGCAAGTGTTCACATTACCCTTTAAGAATGAACTGAAATAAGAGAAAAACCTCTGTGAAGGGTCAAGTGTTTAAAAAGCTTTGTTCTACACCACGGTGTGGAAGATTAAAAAATAACAAAAAAAGATACAGTCTTTTGGTGACCGTTTCTGTAATTTTTGTACACTACCCGAATAGATCATAAGAATTATTTTCATTAAAACTGTATTGCTGGGGAAGAAAAACCATACTTTTTGTTAATTACAGTTCTTCATAGATGAAAAAGATTGCGATCATTCATAACCAGTGATCTGGAATGTTGTTTCTCTTTCTTTTCAAAACTCGGACAAGGATATTTAAGATCCAAATTACTGCTTGGATGATACCTTGTGCTTATTATCCTCCCTAACCCCCACCCCAGCGCTGTTAAAATTGATTCATTAATTTTTAATCTAAAAAGAATTAATTTAGGATGTGAAAGGTTAGTTTTGAAATAAGGTGTGATACAAGGGGGATGGCAGGCACCCTGATGAGCTGCAGATTGGCTCTGATCTTTTGCAAGCCAAGTGAGACATTGTTGTTCTGCTATGGATGAAGGGGCTCATTATCCCAAAGATAATTGCCCAGATGCCACACCAGTGAGGTCACACTAAACGTGGCT
>NW_010390889.1:6797-9458 GCF_000710305.1 Buceros rhinoceros silvestris | reverse complement strand
TGAACCAGTATTGGAGCTAATTAACAGTTAAAGCTGCAGGCAGATATTTTGTACAGACCTCTCAGATGCATAGCTTTCCCATCCCATTAATGTTAACCGTTTGTTCCCCCTCTTCTTGCTGCTGTATGAAAACATCATCTTGCCTGTCAGAAGAACAAACACTTTGGTGTTTACAACATTAGAATTTATCCTTTCAATCATCCTGCTCATATCAAGCAGCATCAATCATTTTCATCCCAATGTCAACGAAAGATTTGGCATGTCTCCTGGTGCAGAAAAAGGATGCATCAGAAATTAAGAGTAAACCTGAAAATCTACAAAGAGCTAATTCACACTAATAGGAAGCATGATACAACATTTTAACCTTCCAATATGACTATTTTTTTCTGCCACCTCTCATTCCAAATTACACTCCTTATTTAGTGAGGTGAAAGCGTTAACTGAGACTTTTTGCATCTGGCGCTTTCAGAGACTGATCTATTAGCCATACCTGCCTTAGAGGGGTAGTTCAGTCAATATGGCAGCAGTAAATGCCACACTTGCAAACTCCTGAGCCTCTGCAGACTCCCCCTTGATTTTAATGGGTATTTCAACATGAGTGCACACAGCCGTCCAAGTGGAGTTCACTGAACAGCGCACTTGCCATGACAGCATCAGGCAGGCCAAACAGGTAGTTTTTAAATGTTCTTTTTCAAATACGATAATTTCTTCCACTGACATCTGGGATGCTGTTATTGCCTTGAAAAGCAATAACTGAAACTTGATAATTCTGCATTTCTATAACAGAGAGGGGTTCCAGCTGTTTGCCCTTGTGAATTCAAGTCAAGTTTAGTATTGATCTTATAGCCAATAAATATTTAATACAATTTTAAAAGATCTGTTTTAAGATTTAAAAAAAAAAAGTCAGTTTCCCCTCTCAAAGTTGGTTACATTTAATCAGAGCAGTCCAAATTACATCCTAAGAGGAAGCAAATCATTCTGGGGGTTTTGTCTTTTTTCACCAAAGAGAATAATTTTGATTTTAAAGCTGTTGTGAGACAGTACCACCCCTACTTTTTTCGTCATTTCAGACACTGAAACAAAAACAAACAAAAAGAAATTGTCTTAACCCCAGACTGCTAGGTTTATTCTCTGGACCATTTAACCATTACAGGGGCTCTTTTCCTAAGATTTATGTAGAAAGTGATGCCATTCCTACACAAGCAACATGCGAAAGCCTGCATGACCTCCAATGTCGGGAGGCTTGTTTTCACCTAACATCCAGCTGTGCCCTGCTTTACTCCTGCCTGCAACTTGGAATGTTTTGCCATCGCCTGCAGCTTCTGAAACCCTTGTCTTTTCAGAGGGCTGATGCGCCACATAAGCTCACGCAATACTACTTCTCTTAGCCAACAGTGTGAAATACGGTCAGTTTTTGTTGTGGAGTTTTGTTGTTGTTGTGATGGTCCTTTTCCCCAATACCTTCTTTCCAGTCCTTTTGTCAGGTTTGTTCATCATAAATATGGGACCAGGATTGCCTAGCTTTAAAATTCGGGCATGCACTTGAATATGTATATTATACATACATACGTGTGTGTATATATATGTACACATGCACATGTATTTGAGGGAGCATCACTTTGGATACTCTTTACAGTGATCTGTCAGGTTTTTCTTACCATATGAAGATATGGACATTTTTCACTGCTTGGAAAAAGTCAGAGACCGGCAGTATGCCTGCAAAAATAAAAAGAAATCTGACAACGAATTTCTAAGTAAGCTATATCAGCTGTCACGGAATGGCTGTAAATGGGTAAAACCTACACTGGAAAGAAGATACACTGATTATTTTTTCAGTGTGTGTGCAAGAGGACTCCATACAATGTAAATCTAGTCTGTGAGAATTGCAAAGATTAAGAAAACCTATTTTGAATGTATGGTAGGTAATACAGGCTTTTTCTGCTATCTAAACCTGAAATGTCAGCTTTCAAACAAACCCCTAACTATGAAATTGTCATTGTCATCTTTTTCACGTACATACGTACTTTCACGGCTGTGCTTTTGCCACAATTCACGGATAGATGAATTAGCAGAGCATAGCCTGTGAGAAAGGCAGGAAACTGTTACCAAAATGCAGGATTCATTCAGGCTCTCTCTCTGAGTCTTGAGATCCTCTGTCTCACTAAATTTGTTCTCTATGTCTGAATTTCAGTGGTTCTGGAGATTTTAACTTCTGTAATAGAGAAAAGATAAAATAAGGAAAAAAAGCACAAGGTCTGACATAGGAAACACTATACTTACTTAAGACATTTTAAACGCTGTCTGATACAGTGCTTGCCAGTCTATCTTATTAAATCATTTCTAGCAAGAACCTAATCTATTTACATACTGCTCCAGAGTACAAAATGTCTGATTCATAAAGGTGTGAATCTTTGAAAACCCTACGTTCAAGAAAATTATTTGCATTCTTATGGAATCATTCAAAATGTTTTAATCATTGAAGCAGCATTCTGAAAAGAATTCAAGTTTGGGTTTAAAGATTTGAGTATATCGGCTACATCATGCTCCAGGTTTTACATATTTTCATGTTATTACATTATGACATTACACCACTATAATCTAATATTCTGTTACGGTGTCACACTGTAAAAAAAAAAAATCAGAGCAACCTGATTACAGATC
>NW_010390889.1:461-6717 GCF_000710305.1 Buceros rhinoceros silvestris | reverse complement strand
AGCAGGAACACAAGAGCTGTAAAGGCTTTAGAGCATATATACATAAGCAATACATACTGGAAACTGAAAATATCTGGAGTCCTGAATTTGCTTGGAAATGAGAGCGAAGATTACACAGATGCCTCAGTTCAACACATAGATAAAGAACTTCCAAAGCAGGCAAGCATACCAGTAGGAAGGAAAAGGAGAGATTTTCAGAGTTTTAACTTTAATGCCTCTTTAGTAGCAGCTAGTTAACCTGACTTGCAGAGCAGCAAGATGGAACTAAAGGTAAATATTTTTGATGGGAAATTTGGAATGACTCATTCTTTTAGCAATAACATAAATGGAAGTCACAGTGCTTTGATGCTTGGAGACTAAACACTAACATCCAATTTGGTCAAGTATGTGCTCATTTTGGAAGCACCACTGGAGAGCAACAAACAGCTGGAATACAAGCTCTATTTAAAGAAAGAAGACAGCAAGGCCCTGAAGCCATGAAGCAGGGACTCAACATTCTCCGCCTGCAGTGCAGATAGGTATTTATATTTTTGACAACTTGCCTTTCAGCACTATGATGATGAAGTTTGGTGCTTTTTGCAGATGGTGAGATGGGCCTTAGCTTTGAAATAACTTAACCTACATTAACCACCTTTCATAAACCAAGTCCACCAGTATAACATATACAACCATGATCTGTCCCATCTGAAGGTGAACGAGGCTACATAAACTAGAAAGACATCTTTTATCTTCCTCGCACTACACTGAGATGCCTGTTTGGAAGACCCACCATAAAGTTGCTTGTAAATTAGCAAATAAAGAGATACTCTATCCCTTCCAAACAGTAAATATTAATGTGGTATCTCTGTCCATCATATATATTACATTTATTCTCTAGATGGGAAAATTTGATCCAATATGTAGTTACCCAGTTGAAGTACCTTAATAATATCCTAAGCAAATGCTGAAGACAGACTGAAGCACAATTTTGTACCTCTGGAGTATGAAAGTCAGTTCCATTGCAATGCTTGGATTATAATTTTAGATTCGCATAAGTAAAAACGATATTACAGAGCAGGCCATTCGCTGATCAGAAAGAGTACCTAGAATCAGAATATGCAAGAAATTACAGTGACTTGTACACTGGAAAGAAACCCTAAGAGACTATTAGCATAGTACAGCCATGGGAATGTAAGTCAGTGTGTATTCCTGCTTGGCTAGTTTTGGACAACTTGAACAGCTCTATGTCTATAGATAAAATACTATACTGTTTGAGATCAGTTCTTCATGGTAGCACATAGAATTAAATAAGAATGTACATTACTGTATTCATTTTACCATTTTCATTTTATTGTGTGCTTTTTTCAATATTGTTTGTTTACTAGAGATGTACAAAATCACAAGATGTTATGAACTGTTTTGAACTTAGTAGAACAGGCTGTTCAGATGATTAAGCATAAAGGAAAGGTAGGAGTTAAATAAAAGTAAAAAAACTAAAATCAACAAAAAAGTTCAACAACTTATAGTATAATACCGAGCTTAATAGTGAGCCACTAGAGCACTCTGGAAGTCATAAAGAAGCAATCAGTGCTTACCACAAGCTCTCCCTAAATTGCAAAATTGCAGATGCTCTGTGATGGCAAATGTGCATATCTGGACTATGATCTAGATGCTTTGTAAATCCTTTTTTATTTTTTTCTGGTTTGTTTGTTTGTTTTCCCCTAGGCTAAGAATATCAAATATTCTCTCTGAAATTCACCATCCCTATCTGTCCTCTCCAGTTCATGCAGCAAACAAACCAACTATTTACCACCCTTCTCCGCCACCTTTGTCATATTCTGGCCTGGCTCTCCTGCCCTGCTCACAGGAGCCAGCAAGACCTGCTGACTGTTTTACTTGACAGTTAGCTTCACTTTACATCATTTATTCTTTGAAAAAATTAAATATCTTTAGCTCAAGAAAGCAGTGTCTCTGAAAGTAACAGAACCTTATGGCACTGGAGGGTTCTGAAACAGTACAGAGGAGCAATAAACCAGACTGAGCAATGTTCTAAGTTTCTTCCGACACTGTTAATGTCGGGGCTGGGGCAGAAGCAGAAACTACACCTCTGTCTCAAAGCTCATTCCATGGCATTCTGAAACTACTGAGCCTACCTGGTACCAGGATACCTGCTTCCCAGTGAGAAATTGATATATTTCTGTCTTGGGCCATTTGACAAGTATGAGCGCTTGAATAGGGTAAGGGTACAGAAGAAATTCAAAAGCCAGGAAATGGCAAGGTAATCAAACACATTGCCATCCTCTGTGTCACTGGATCCCTAACACTTTCAAAAAAGAAAAAAAAGGTAAAACAAAAAGAAGCACTCCAATTTTTCCTGGAAAGTGAAAATAGCAATAAAATCATCTTTCTCAATATCAAGAACAACACTGAGGTCTCTGGAAAGCAATTTGGCATCCCCAGGTAATCCCTCCCTTTGTCCCCTTTGTGCACATCTTTCGGGGTGGGAAATTCCAGGTGTTTCCAATACCACTGACTGCTTCCTTTTTATGAAAATGTTACTGTGGTAACTGATGCCAAACTAGTTTCTTTTACAGTAGCTTAGGGAAAAGAACATAGCACCAACCACTGTATTATCCCCAGCACAACTGCAATCAAGTACCCTTCACAGGTGCTTGCTTCTCACACTATCCATAACACTCACAATTTTCAAACCATCCTGTGGAAATCCAGGGTCCAGGCTTAAGTCACCAGTGATAATGCAATCTGATCAAAAGCGGGGGTCTTATGATGGTGTTGCCTGCCTCAGATTCTCCTCCTTTCCATGTCTATGAACTCCTTCCTCCAAGCTCAGTTCAGAACGGGGAAGTGTACTGCCAATCTCACTAACCAGCAGAGAGCGAGATTTTGCAAGGCTGTGTGGCACAGCCCAAACATTGACTGGTATGTTCACAGACTGGCTAGAAAGAGAAAGCAGCGCTTAAAGAAATAAACTTACAGACCATCCCGCTGTGCAAATGCTTGTTGCCCAGGGTATGTTCCTCGCATGAATTATCCTTTTTTGTTGTTGTTTTTACTAACATTGATTAACATTCCTTTATAACTCTTCCTCACCCTTCCTCCAAATCAAAGTCATCTCATAATAACCCAAGCAAACGTTGCCAACACACTGCAGTTATTTTTTCTTCAGACAAATCTATTTGCCCGTTTCATTCCAAGTAGTTTCACAGTAATGGAAATGCCATTCAGAGATGAATAACTTAATCCTTTCTCTTAACGGCTTCCCCCATCTCTTCCATCTGATTTGGTGTCTTTGCTGGCTCAGTATCTGTTTAACTGATATTTCTTGGAGCTAAGACCATATTTTCTAAAATATTTGTACAGTGGCTAAGCAAACTTATGAATATGCTTTTATAATTGCTTTCATTCCAAAGGAAGTGCTGTGAACGAGGTGATAATTCTAAGTTAATACAGCCTGTCAACAAAGATCTGTTAACTTTGACTTTTCAGGTAATTACTTTTTAAAAATATTTATATTGTAAAATATATAGATAAATAAACGGAATTAACAGCACAGTGCAATTGCTGATTTTCTAAGCCCTACAGCAATGAATACAGAGGACAAGGATGAGATAAGTTTATCTGAGGAAAGGCTATCCAATTTCATTGTTTAAAATATAACAAGTATTTGGAAATCACTGGACAGCCTCATCTAAAACACATTAAGTCTTATAAAGAGCATTGCTACATTGGAATTTAGTCTTCCTGAAAGACAACTGACTGATATCATACTTTTATCAGTTGCATACACTTCTGTCTTGCGCACACTGTAGAATTTAGAAATCCAAGGCAAGAAGAGATCAGCTTCATTTGGTGTCAAAATGCAAATACAACGTTGTTCAACACACAACAATCAGCAGCTTGTTCCAGAAACTCCTAGGGGAACAGTTCACTCTATCTTGGCTTCCCATGAAAATATAACAAAAATTAACCACCAGCTTATTGCAATTTGGAATGTCAGAAATACACATACATATGTAAGATTAATAGCAATGTTTAAGGCGTCTTTGTGGATCCTTTCATTTTCTTGTGATCTCCCCATCACATGGGCATCGTAATTATCAGATGATACTAAGATAATTAATTCCACACACTAAAACTGCTCTGTCTGTTATCTATTACTCGGTCAGGTTAGCTAATTCAGATCCCTTATCTTGTTTCCTTCTGAAACCTGCAGGAACTGTAACTTTAAAATATGGGACTGTCTGGAATGTCAGCCTCGCTCAATCCAACGACCACCTCTTGAGACACTCCTGCTGTTCAGAGCCTTTACCTCCTATTGCAGGTACTTCTAGAGTCACCTTTATGGATTAAGGGTAGGTCCCAGGATCCCAAAGCATACCGAGGTCTGGTTTGTCTTGCCTCAGTTGCCTCCATATACATCTGCAATTTCCTGATGACCCTGACATGGGGCGGGGGGAGGGTGTGTTTTAATTACTGAGACATTTTTTTGTTTTCAATTCCTATTTGAACTGTTGAAGATGACACACCACACTTCCCTGTCTCTCTTACGTAATTTAGCAGAGCTCGCAGGCTGAACCTAAATCACCCTCCAGTAGGCGCTCAAGTATTTCGACATACTTTTCAACCAAACTATTATGTATGAACTCATGGATTACACGTGTAACACCAATACTCCACCGCAACCTCACAGCCTCCTGACTAGTACGTTCTCTGATACTACTACAGCTCTTTTCTATGAGGGGCTATGTTTTAGGAACAACTTGGCAAACTCTAAAAGCTTTCTTAATGTCACTCTTTGGCTGAAGAAAGCTTACAGCACTTATATTCCTTTTC
Organism: Buceros rhinoceros silvestris; assembly: GCF_000710305.1. Taxonomy (NCBI): domain Eukaryota; kingdom Metazoa; phylum Chordata; class Aves; order Bucerotiformes; family Bucerotidae; genus Buceros; species Buceros rhinoceros. The sequence goes on along the minus strand of NW_010390889.1, from coordinate 1,884 downwards.
CCATATTTTTTCAATCTTAAGAGGGTCCTTCCTGCATTCTTTTTCACCTATTATTCTAATCCCTTAACATTACCAGATTTAGCAGCCATGAATTCATTTTCACAACCACATACTTTCTTGCTTTTTTCCTCACTTCTTTCAAACATTTCTGTCACGTATTTCTTTTTATCATAGAGAAGCAGCTTCTGCTAACACATTTGTACAACTATTATTGCCAGAGTATATTAAGTGCTCCAAAACTAGTCACATACAAGACTACTGCCAGACAATCTTGGTTTTTTTGGAATCCAGTGCTTGCAGATATGAGAGAAAACAAAACACTGCTTAAGCTCTTTCCTGATTATTTTCCAGACAACTTCAACTCTGAATGGCGCTTTTCTTGCCCTCATTCTCCTTCTCAGATTATTTTCTTAGGCCTTTTTATCCTTTTGCTGTCTATGGGCCAATAACCACTCAGCCAGAGACTGGCAGAGGGGGTCTATTTCATACAGTGTCTGTGTTTTAACCTCTCATCTTTTCACTGCCAGGGCCTCAGTGCTTCAAAAGTCAATCCACCTGGCTTACAGCAGGATATCTTTATGGAACAGCTCTCAGTCGCTGCAACCTGATTCACTAGCACCTGTCTCCTGCCTTTGTAGGTCTTTACGCACTGCTGTACCCAGCAGAAGTGGAGGATTAGCACTGCTTCTGGTGACTTTTGGATCAGTTTAATCAGGCCAACCATATGGGTCATTTCAGCTCTCTTTCAAATTTGTAATTACTGCTTTTGACTCAGTCATTGCCAGCCAGGTGCACTAGAGTTGTGTGAGCGGCTCGTAATTAATTCTCTTTAATTGTCATTTCTAAGTAAATAACAACCAGGATCAGATGGATGAAAAGAATTTTCCCTTTCACCCCCAATTACCAGTATAAAAAAAACCCTGGATTTATCCTTGGCATGTCTTGTTCTGAACAAATAAAGTTGGAACACATTATACCATCTGTAACAAAGGACATTAGCTTACGCAGAACAAAGCTTTCTGAACCCAGGACTGCATTGTGCTCTTGAGTAAGAGCTACCTCCAGCACCTCAATTAGCACAGGGTAATTTAATTTATGTTCAGCCAAGTAACACAAGGTCTTCTTACAAAGAGAAGGAGAGCCAGAAGGAAAGGCACTCTGAAGGTAATGCACTCTTGAGCATGCAAAGGTCGCAGAGTTCGAGACACCTTAGGTTCACATCTTGCTTGTCCCTATTTTAATAAAAAAGAAAAAAACAAAACCACACAAAACCCAAAAACACTCATCAGTCTCTAAAGTAGTAGCCTATCCCTGCCAATAGGCACTTTAAGTTGTATGAAGTTTTACGCTGAAGTCTGTCAGCAAGCACCTTACTGTTCGCTCCCAACCACCGCAATGTGTGACCATGTGGCACCTGCTGCAC
>NW_010390889.1:0-316 GCF_000710305.1 Buceros rhinoceros silvestris | reverse complement strand
CCCCCGGCGCTCCCCTGCTCCTGCTCCCGGCTCCTACGCCCGTATTATGCCCTGTGTGTTAAAATTAACTGAAGGCAGAGCAGCAATTTGGGTTCCGTTCCTTCTACCCACACACACCCCCGCCTCCTCGCCCCGACACTCCCACACACCCTCCATCAAGCAACTGAAGAGTTAAGAAGAAATTTTATTTTTATATATATGGTTTGATCCAGATGCCCCACCACACGAACAGCGGGCAGGCTGTTACCTCTGAGGTCTCTTAAGGGCGGCGGAGCGGGGGCGGCTGCTGAGACCCTGCGAGGCCACAGCGACGGCA
>NW_010390888.1:17082-19467 GCF_000710305.1 Buceros rhinoceros silvestris | reverse complement strand
GAGGTGGTTGGGGGGGCGGGGTGGGGGGGAGGCGATAAAAACGGAGCTGGCAATAAAAATTAAAAAAAAAATTAATTTGATGCAGAGCAAAGCCAGCTTGGGCTTTTTATCCGATCGCTGGGACACTTGCACGCAGCTTTGTTTCCATGTGTTAGGAAGGGGGTTGTGCGGGCTTGTATTTACACGGCAGGACTGAGGGAGAGCAGGTATTTTGGCCGGGGTGGGGGGGAGGCGATAAAAACGGAGCTGGCAATAAAAATTAAAAAAAAAATTAATTTGATGCAGAGCAAAGCCAGCTTGGGCTTTTTATCCGATCGCTGGGACACTTGCACGCAGCTTTGTTTCCATGTGTTAGGAAGGGGGTTGTGCGGGCTTGTATTTACACGGCAGGACTGAGGGAGAGCAGGTATTTTGGCAGAAGCAGGCGGGGTGTGTGTGCGTGTGCCATCAGTGCCCGTGGTATTCGGCTGTCGTTGCTATCATCACAACAGCTCTCCTGGCTGGAAAATTCTATTATGTGCATAAAGGAGATTTATGGTCAATGTATTTTCTTTCCATATATCTTGGAATCCTTTTATCTCGGGTGATTCAATAAAAGAGATGGCTTCCGGGTTGGTTTTTGTTTTTGTTTTGGGCATGGGGTTGGGTTTTTGTTTGGGTTGGGTTTGGTTTTTTTAACCTGATCCTATGGCTGTGTGCATATAGTGGCAGAAATCGAAGTTGGAGGAAAAAAAGCAATGGCTTTAAAAAAATTAACCCTGAAAGCTTCTTAAATGTATCACATTATGAAAAGGATAATCTGACAGGACATACCTATGCTGACTTCTTCTCCCCTGAAATACAATGATGAAAGCAGAAAACACGTATAATTCTGTTTATTTGGAAAGGTCCTTTTGAATCATTAAATCAGCCCGTTAGCAATTCCGTAAATCCCTCCTTCTCTTTTAAAGCTGTTCTGCCTTTCTTGTGATATTTATGAGTATTTATCAACGTGATCTTCATTGTCCAGTTTTGACTAAAGCTGTTCAGTCAAAAAAAAAACCCTAACCAAACAAAAACCCAGCCTCAAACACCCAAAGTTGCAATGTGTTGCTGGGATTCATACTACGGGGCTTTGCTTGAAGTCTGTCTTTTGTGTGTGTGTTAGGACTGTGTGAAAGTGGTGGGCTTTTCGAAAATCACTTGACCTCCATTGTTGATGCTTCTCATCATTACCTTGGCTGGCTGTAACAAAGCAGGCATGGGCTGCTATTCTTTAAAAAAAAAAAAAACAGAAAATTTGTTACGCTTAATTTTTGGAATACTTCATCATTACCTTGGCTGGCTGTAACAAAGCAGGCACGGGCTGCTATTCTTTAAAAAAAAAAAAACAGAAAATCTGTTACGCTTAATTTTTGGAATACTGAGGATTCATTGAGGAAAACATTATGTTCATTTTTAGCCCTTTGTTTGCAAATTTTCCGCAGCCCAAATGTTCAGAAATCATGTTTTAATCTATGAGCTGTAGAAAATACAGAAGGTGTAAAAGGGTTTGTCTTGCAGAATTCATCGCTTACGCGTTTTCCCGAGCCATTACATTACTTTTATTTTGGTGCAAGTTTAAGTAATGCCATGCAGCAGTGAACTGTGCTGCAAATGGATCTGGTCTCCTCTTTCACTGTCTTGTATTTATCCTCTTGTGCTTGAGAAAGGGAATAAAACTGGCTTCATTAGCTTGCTAATTAAACACAATGAAGTGCATGGCCCAAGGTTAATGGCAATGGCCTTTAAAAACACAAACCTCTTGAACAGGTGTTTGGAATATATATTTTTTTTAATCTGTCATCAAATCTAGATAATTATACCACCGAGATAACAATTGTCACAGTTCTGTGGAGAAGAAAATGCTGTGTTAGAGCTGCTAGTGTACGGTGTATTATTTTTAGTGGCATTATTTATAAACACCTCTCCAGGTCCTGCACAGCCTGTGGTTTAACTCCCCCTTTCTCACCCTTTCCATTTCAAAGCATCTTCTGCATCTTCACTTTGGTGTAGGTTTTTGTGGATCGGGCGGGGTTAAAAATCCAGAATCCCTGCACTGGAGTGAGAGTCTAACCTGAGCCTGGGTAGTTAGCCGAAGTATTTACACGCTGAAATTTCTGCCATTTCTTGTGTCTTTGAGCAGCCCATCCAGGCTGCAACGCTCCTGCTCACTTGATGAGATAGTAAGAAACAGCCAATTAAAGCGAAGGTCTCTTACTCCCAACGTTAGAGCTGTCACCAGCCTCCTGTCCACTCTGGTCTCCATCAGCTAAAACACGCTTGTCAGGTTTTTTTGTGCTTTACGTGACGCAACATTTGTAGACCTCCCCTGCTGCCACTGAATAGATGGTAGAGAAGAAAGAA
>NW_010390888.1:15253-16998 GCF_000710305.1 Buceros rhinoceros silvestris | reverse complement strand
CCTAAATGGATGGAGAAAAAAAAAAAACCGGGCCAGCCTCACTTCCCACCCCCACCCCCCCTTTTTTTTTTTGGTTGTTTTTGTTTCTTCTCTCCTTCCCACCATCTCCCCCCTTCCCCACCATGCACGCACTCTTGCTTTGCAGATCAATCTAGAGCGGTTTCCTGGCTTGGCAGGTTTGGGGAAGCAGGACCAGCGCGCTGGTTGAGATGGAAGACAGGCAGCTTTTTTGGGGTGACAGGACCAGCCCAGGAATCCTGTTGCTGTGATTTGCATCGTGCCCGTCCATGGAGTGGGTTCCTCTGCAGAAGAGTTGCAGGTGTAAAAGGAACCAACGAATGTTTAGCTTATTTTATCAGGAGCGAAGGAGGTGGATGGAAGAGAGAGATTGAGGCTGGGCACCCCGGAAGGTGACTTGTGTGTGCTGGGCACATGGCGCCTGTTCCTAGAAAGCCGGGACACCTTTAAAATAAAAGAAACGTAAGTCAAAGTTACTCTGTCTTTGGGCCTTGTAGTGGCAGGTGTTCGTCTGTCATATTTCAGGGCCTACTTTAGAAACATTTCTAAAATTTAATGCCTATAGTAGCTGACCATGTGGAGCTGCACTAGAATTGTCAGAATTAAATGGGATTTTAGTAGCTCTGCAGCTTTCAAGCCCCATAAAATCTAACACCATTCTACCAAACACACCCAGGACAGTTATTTCAAGCTTAACAAAGTAGCTGTAGTCTAAAAGTTGTGGAAGCAACTTTATCGCCCCCCTGCTTCTGGCTGTGCGTGGCCAAGGGAAGGTGATTTACTGGATGCCCCTTCGCCAGGGAGTGTGGTACCCAGTGCCCGGGGCACAGCCTCTCTGCAGTGCCTCTCTGCATGGTGCCTCCCATCCCTCCCCTCAAAATCTGTGTATCCAGCCCCATCAGCCAGCCCTGAAGAAGCATCGCTGTAATTTGGGGAGGGTGGGGGCAGGCGAGAGATCCTAGTTGTGCTCAGTGGTAATCAGGACCCAAGTGAAAGCCCTGATGGGGTCTTACCTTCTACTGGAGAGCTGCTTATGCTCTGAAAAAGTCTTGCAAAGGCAACTGTTACGACGTCAGGGTTGGTCCGCTTCAGAGTTGGCTTTCTCCTGCTGCTGGACTGAAGGAGTGATGTCAAAAAGGCGGTAGCGTTTTCCAGGTTCCTTGGTCCGCTGCAGGCAGCGATGCGGGCAGCGTGGTGCCATGTCTTGGCATTACTGCAGGACCCCGGCTCTGCGCTCTAGCTGTAACAAAACATTGTGGGAAGTTGGGAAATGGGAACCACAGAGCGTAATCTCTGCTTTAAAGAGGTGTTGTCTTTCCCTTTTATCCCTCCTTGGCCTTTGATTTTAAAACTAGCAGGGGGGTGTGATTTTCTTGCCTGGCCAATAGCGCTGTGAGGATCTGAATTATTCAGTGTAGCACTTGGCATTCTGCACCCTGTTCCCACTTAAGCTCTTTTTCGCCTGTTCCTTCATGTGGAGATTTTCACATCAGTGAAATTGGATGTGTTTTAAGAGAGGTGTTTGTGGCCACAGTATTCACCAGTATGAGCTCTCCTTTCCCCTGCCTTTCTCCTCCGTTAACCATTGAGAATCAACTAACGCCTAATCTCTTCATTATTACCGCATTCTGAAATAATTTTGTATCTCTTCAGTAATTTCTTCCTTTGAGGTATATTAAAAATATACACGTAACTTCCCCCCCCCCCCCACTTCTTTCTCATTATTT
>NW_010390888.1:4902-15178 GCF_000710305.1 Buceros rhinoceros silvestris | reverse complement strand
CCTCCCCCCCCCCCCAATCTTTCCTGTAAGTTTTCTTGGAGCTGCCGAAGTTGGAGGGGCAGAGGAGTACATTAAAGATGAAACATTCTGCCTGCATTCTGCAGTCCCAGCACATTTTATGCGTAGATTTGAATATAACTGTTGGTCTTTTTCACCAATTTCATGTTCTTTTCTCTCTATCATCTTCATCCTTTACTACAGTATAGCTTCAATTCAGACTCAAAGTGAAGAGCAGCAATTGTCAGTGTACACTGTAAAATAATAATATGCTTCCCTGCAGCACACAAGTGCCTCTCATTTTGCCAGTATTCGAGTCTTGTTGCTCTGATTATGTTATTGCATGTGGCATTGGTCCATCATGCTACTTAAGAAAAAAAATACGTTACTGATACCTCGGCGCTTTGAAAAATACGGCTCCTCTTTTGCAAAGTGCTGTTTGTGTAGAGAGAAGGTCCCTGCCCCAAAAATACTGAGCAGAGGGGACAAGCGTGAGGAAATGGAACTGTCTGTAAGTGTTCCCTGCTGCATCGTGAAGTGGCTCACCCAAGGTTACACCAAATATTTTGTACCTGTGCTAAAAAAATAAGCTGCGTGAGGAAGTGTTTCTGTGTCGGGTAAAATCAACCTGGTAGTGTGCTCTGGCCAGCTTATGTGATTTTTTTTTTTTTTTTTTTTTTTTTTTTTTTTTTTTTTTTTTTTTTTTGGTTGGTGACTTTGGAGGTGGTTGGTGTACTTTTGCTCTTAGAGAAGATCCACTCCTCTTAGATTGGGTTGCCTGCAAGCAGGGACTGGCTCATGCATACAGATTTATAAGTTGAAAGAAACACAGTGGAAGGAGCTGAGCCCCTTTGTGCTTGGCTGGAAGGTGTTGTGAATTACCTGTTTCTCATTAATAATTCTGCAATTTCCAGCTTGGTGTGCCATTTCCACGCAGGTTCAGTTTCTGATCTTAGGGGAGCTCTGTGGGCAGCAGGTTGCTGAGAGGAGGGCACGGGGCTGGGTGCAGGCAGGGCAGCTTCACAGGCACTGGGCAGGAGGCAGCTCCAACCTGAAGTACCGTGTTTTGGCTCTTTGATGGGTTTAGGAAGCTGAGGTATGTTAAGGAGCTGAAATGAGCCTGTTATAATGTTTTCACAGGAGCTGTTAGAAGTAAAACTTGTATCTGTGGATGTTTGCATCTTATTCCTATAGTGCATAATTTACGAGGTATTCCCACCTCCTCTGCGTCAGGAGTGACTTCTCTGAGATCTTGGGAGTCAGTGATAGGGCAAGAGTGTGGCTCACCGTCCTCTGCTGGTGCTCTGCTGGTCCACGGCTGGTGCTCTGACCACCACATTATCCTTTTTTGCCCACCTGGCATTAAATTTCCTGGGGAAAATGCAATGTTCTGATAATTTTATAAAACCAGAGGTAAAAATTTGTTTTCTTTCTCCTGTCTCAGTCTCGTACCTAATAGATCGATACATGAGTTCCTCTCCATTTTTTAAAGGGAATAAAATGTGTTTGCAAAAAAGTACAGTGCTTTACAGTCCGAGCTACATTAATTTTTATCTAAGTGGATACTCGTGTGAATTAAGATGTGAATTTTGAACTCAGCTCTTCATGTCTAGTATGTACCCTTGTGTGATGATGGAAGAAGAAAAAGGGGCTCATGGGAGCAGAGGGGGTGCATTAATCCTCCTCCAGTAAAGCTAGAAATGAAATGTATTGCTGTCAGTTTTATAGAGAAATAAACAAAAGCTGGGAGACATGAGTGTGTCTCTGGCACTTTGCAGACCATTCCAAAATTCCAGGCTTGTGCTGAATGCGCCCTGACCCACGGTGGCCAAGTTTGTCTTTTTAAAAAGTAGCTGGCACTGCCCTGTAGCATCTTAGGTGCCACGACTATCTCTGGCTTTTTAATTTATTTATTTACTTAAAGCTTTTCCCACTATAGAACTTGTTTTCTAACTGGCAGCAGAAGTTTGAATTTTTTGTGTGGTGCCTGTAGTGCTAGTGTAATGCTTCTCCCTAATTCATTGCTCCAAGGTGTGAGATTATAAGCCTTTGAGTGGATGAGAGGGATAAAGTTAGCTCCATTGGTGCCTGATCTATCAAATGGTCAATCGAGGCAGCTAACCCGTCTTTCCTCTGACATTATCTATTTAAAATGCCTTGTGTAATGTGGGCAACTTTTGCTTATACATAATTTACCTCTGCAGACAGTTTTGAATTCCTGGGGAGGGAGGAATGCAAGCGTGGGTCTGAAGTGAAGAGGTGTTCAGTCAAGCTCTGTCTCCTTCTTGTGACTTCTTAAGAGCATTTAATAAAACGAGGGTATTTCAGGCTTTTTAAGCCCTTTTTAGTGCTGTTCCCATGTTTGCAGTCCCTGGCTTGCTTTTGAGGCTGGTGGTTGTTGCTGCAGTTTGGCTGATCTCTGCAAACTGCCCTCTCCAGTCGCTCTCTTTGCTGTCAATACTTCCTTTTTCTGAGAACCAAGGGCATTTAAGCTTTGCACAGTTGGTGTCAGGCTGTTCTCTGAGGCAGCAAGCTCTTGAGCTTTACGCTGTGAAGTTGTAAGGAGACTATGATGCTGGTCTTGGAAGAGCCTGTGAGCTTCTTAGGTGCTGAAGTGTGAGTAGACATTTGGTTTGCTACCACGAGGGACTGCAGAAGTCCCTATACTCAGCAGAGGGGAAACCTCAGTTGACTTGAGATGCGGCCGCTTAGCAAAGCATGGGTTTGGTGGTAGCCTTGTCCTGGCAAGTTCACTCATAAGACAACTGAGACAGGGAGAGCATCCTGTGGCTCACTTTATTTTCCCTCCAAGTCTTTATTATTTTTTTTCCCCTCAGTATGACAACTGAAACGCAGCAGGATTTGTACTGCTGCTTTAGTTCCTGAGAGTAATTAATGGGTTAAGAATGCTAATTCCCCTATATATGTGCAGGCTGAGAAATTCAGTTGTCCTTGAGTTTTCATGGTGGGAGTATCCAGTTACAGCTCAGAGGCTATTGGGTAGCTCTTGGGTGCACTAAAGTTTGAACTCGGAATTCCTTGCTTTCACATGCACCCACAGCTTATCAGGCACTTGTATTTTTATAGGAAAGCCTCTGCTAAAGCACATTCTTACCCCTGGGGCAAGGCATTTTCCAAAACACCTATTGCAGCTGCACTGGGTAGCAGTCACCTATTTGGCTCCTAAAATGCCAGTTTGGGGTGGCTGGCTGACAAAGCTGCAGCAGATCCGTGCTGTGAAATTCCTGTTTGACTCAGGAGCCTGGGATGCGCTGGAGATGAAGCTTAGCACAGCCCGAAGGAGAAGAGGAGGACAGTGTGTTTGATGCTTGGTGCTGCCTTACTGGGATGTTGGCTCTGGCTGCCGGCAGATGTGGTGTAGAGTTGTGAGTGCTGGACTCCGGGGACAATACCAGAGCCGTAGCACCTCCAGCTGAAATGCTGCGTGCGGACCCTAGTGTGGGGATGCTCTCATGGAGCATGCCCTCCACAGAGCAGCCTCATCCTTGGCTTCCTTTGAAATATTTCAAAGACAAATGCTCCCTTTAAGAAAAAACAACACCAACCAGATGCCAAAACCCCAATAAACCAAAACTCATGGGGATGAACGCTTTTATTGGATTGCTGCTGTTTTACTGCCTCACTGTTACAACAGCCCTTAGTCCCTTCCTCAGGCTCTTGGAGCATCTTTTTAAAGTGAAATTGTGAAGCGGGAGCCTGCAGGAAGGGCAGGGTTGGCACGCTTAGTTACAGCAAAAAATTCCCTTGTAGATTTAAATCACCTTTTAGAGTCTTTGAAGCAACACGGTGGCCCTCTGTTCTCGGTTTCGAGGCTGCTTTACACAGACGATGAAGAGAAGCAAAGCCTGATGGAGCATTTCTGATGAGCATGCTTGCTGTTGCTGGGCAGTTCCCTCGTGGGTGCAGCTTGGTGACACAAAGCTCATTCAGCCTGAATTTTGAAGATGATGGATGCAAAAAAAAAAAAAACCCTAACCCACAAACCAAAAAGACAACCCCAACAACAACAGAACCCCCCCACTGAACGTACTGTCCCTGTGGTTGTTGCCTGGCTGAAACCCTGGCACTGTGCCTGTTTGCATCAGCAGGGAGTTTGGTCCAGTGAATCCGTTCCTGGGAGGGGATTTTAACATTTATATTGTACCTGAGATAACTGGGGAAGTCTTTTACAGATCATTTTTATGGCTATAGATAATTTTCTGTAGATGGCTTCTGCTGTCATCTAATGGGATGGAGTTAGTGCTGCTAAAAGCAAACATGAGAAACTTTTTTTTTTTTTTTTGGTAATAGTATTTCCTTTCCCGTGCAATCCTGTACAGATTGGCTATTTATTATGTAAATAACAGCTAAAAGAAGCCCTTCCAAAGTAACTGTAAGGCCCAAAGGTAAATGAGATCACTCCTCCCCTGCTAGATGAGTGAGGTGCAAGTCTATCTGGCTCTGTAACCGTGTCTGGGCTCCTTCTCAATGAACTGCTGGTGAAAGAAGAAACCCTGAGCGAGTGACGTGCTGTTCTTGCAGCCCGCGCTGGAGAATCACCCCCTTGATGTCCCCGGTGCTTTTTGTGCGTGGAAATGATTTTGAACCAGCTAATGTGCAAAACTTTGAAGTGTGGTACGACAAGATAAAGTTGGCTAAAAATAGGTCTGAATATGAAAGCCAGGCGAAAACTCAGGGTGGGGGGTGGGAGCTGAGGGTCGTTTTACAGGCATTGTTGATAGAGTTTCAGGGTCCGGAGAAGGGATGATGAATGTCTTTCTGTTATAGTAACAGCTGCTCTCTGTCCATCGGGATCTAGTGTTTGCCGATCCAGCTCATAATAATTAAACAAAAGAGTTATTTCATAGCAGCCGTGGTGGAGGATTTATGTTGGAATTTTATCTTTCTCCATGTAGACTTTTCTTCGTCTGTTAAAGAAAAATACAAAGTTAACCTTTCACCTGGACTGGGTCTTGCCTCTTGCCAGATCCAGCTAATTACTACTGGGAGGAAGCTAGATGTGAACTGGGCAGTCAGAGTTATATTAATAAAAATATCTCCAAGTTTCACTAACACACTTGCCCTTAAAGAGTTCTTCAGGGTTTTTGTGTCCTGAGTCCCTGAGTGGTTGGGTGACTCTGTGGGGTTGTTAGGAGCTCCCTAGTATGGCCATATAATGTGATATGCAGAGTTCTTCTTTCCCCTTATTTTCGAGTGATTTCTGATCTCCCTCCTCTCTCCCCCCATTCTGAGAACTAACAGCTAGTGTGAACAAGAACACGCTTCAAAGGAGTCCCTGATGCCAAGCGTAGCAGTGTTCAGGAATGGTTCTACGTTGTGGGAATTTATTCCGAAGTAGTTAACTCTGCAAAACCCCTGGTATGGGTCAGTCTTAGAGGAGTCCTGGAGGTTCAGAGCAAGGCAAAGCTTAGTTACTTGGTCCCTTCTTGGGTATTCAGCCACAACTTTTAATACAATTTGGGGTTACGTCTGTACTCCACAACCAAACATCCCTGGCCAAGTAGTATGGCATGGCATGGCATGACCAGTGCCATGTGCTTCAATTCTCTTCCCGCCTGAGCAGGATGGGCCTGTTCTGTTTGAGGACTGTCCTGTCCCATCTCCTGGGCATGGGTTGGAAGATGCACTGTGCAGAGCCATGTCAACTGCTCCTCCTGTCCTACCGTTTTTTGTCGCTGGGCTCTGTCCCTGCAGAAGGTTTCTAGAAGATGGCACCTAGAAATAGCTGGTTTGCCACTATTTTTCATCTCAGTGGCATGTTTTTTTAAAAATATGCTCAAGCTACTGTTCCTTGAAGATCAGAGGCTTGAATTTATTCATTACTGAAGCACCACAAGAAGCTACCTGAAGCCCAGGGCTCCCATCGCAGGCTCCTTTCCCAGGTCCTGATGAGATACATACCTCTACATAGCTGCCTTTTGAACCCTGCCTATTAATTTAATACCGTTTACCCTTCTGCAAAGGAGAATAGGCCCAGTTGGATGGAAGGGTAAAACCTGAGCTGTGCTATGTTTATATTAATAATTTCCACTGGTGAAATACAGATCTGAGACTTCCCTCATTCATTTAAACCTCATAGTTAATAGGCAGTGGTGGAAATGTACCATGTACATGATTATTGCAGTGACCTGATTTCACATGCGTTTCTGATCTAACATCTGTTTTAAAAAAAAAAAAGAAAAAGAATTATATATCAAATTGATTTTGGGAGCCCTGGGAAGGAGAAGGAAACCATTTATTTCAACCCCCAAATTCCTTTGAGCTGTAGAAACATTGTCAAAGTAATTGTAGCCTTTTCAATTTTTTTTCTGTGTAGATTTCTTTCTGTGTAGTCTCAGAAAAACTGTGCTCTGTTGATGGATGTCACTGTTTTTTTACTGGTGACAAATATCTCCCAAGGTATTGTTTGAGTGATGTAAAATTGGTTCGTGTGTAAAATTCTAGCTTTTCATGAATACTTTATCGTGGATATGCGTATGCCAGCTTCTTCTGGGTTAAGGTGTTATACCTTTAGTGGTTTGCTGCGGGATACCATCTTAATAATTTTTGCTGTAATTTAATCATCTTAATTAAAACTGCATTGCATTGTGGAAAGTAATTTGGGTCTGGAGAGCAGTGGGTTTTGTGTTTGTAATTTTTTTTTCTTTTTTGGTCTTGTTAGAAGATGGTAATGGTCTTGGCAAGATTCTGCTAAAAATTAGCACAGTGTACAAAAACTCATGTTGCCAAGTTAGGATGGTGTTTCTCCAGCTAATTGTGGCCTTGAAGGGTATGATAAAAAAGGTCATCTTTGTTAGTGAACTGCAGGCTTCTCCTGCGAGACAGAAATTCATGTCCTTATCAAGGATGAAATCTTGGCTCCTTGGTTACACAGTTGAGCTCTGCTATAATTTGGACATCATTAGGCTCTTTATTAAAGCAGCGGAACACTCTAATCAATCTTGGTGCTTTCTTAGACATACTTCTGCATGTGAATTTGTAATATGGCTTCCCTTTCTTTTCCTTCTCCACAAGCCCCACGAAGGGGAAGGGTCTGAAGATGAGGTGGAATGAAAAGTTACTGATCTCCCCTTTTTGGGCTGTTGTTTGCCCAGGAGGTTCCCGTATGTGACAGCAGTTTGGAGAATTGGGATGTTTGACCTCCTCATCTTCTTGTGTTGAGAAGAGCAGGACATGATTCTGGAAAGAGCAGCCATGCGTTCAGTTCATGTCATTAAACTTAAAAAACCAGAAAATACACAAAACTTTGTGAAAACAAATTTTAATTTAAGAAACGATTGACATTACATTTCTCGTTGAATCCAAACAAAAGGGCTTAATTTGGGGAGGGGAGGGCGGGGGCGGTGGGGAACAGGACACACCAACCCAAAGCATAATGCTCTCTTGGCGGCACGTGGTTGGGGGCAGAACTGTGGGGAAAGGTAAGGGAATTTTATGCTTTTGCCTCTTTTTTGTATTCTGGTTCTTGTTTCATCAGGCTGTTAGTACTCCCAGGGATGCGTTTTTTTGTGGCTCTGACTTTTGCATTGTAAAACATAGCCAAGACTTGCCATCTCTTTGTTCAATTGCTGTTTGTTTAACCAGCAGGTATTTTTCTGGTTCAATAAATAAATTAATCTTTCCCACGTACTGGACAGTTAGATCTGATACTGCGCAGCTGTCAAAGTTAGACCCATGCTTTGGCAGAGCTTCATTCACAAGGTTTTGTAGACTAAATTTTGTTGCCTTCCATTACCTATATTTGGGTGGATGATGTGCTGGAAGTGCCTCTGTCCTTCAGACACTCACCAATGTTAGAAAGGCTTGCAGAGGCAAGAACAGCAGCATCAGATCATCTCTATAAAGGACCATCTTCTTCAGCGTCCCTGCCAACTTTACTTTTATGTGTCTTGAAGATGATAATCCTAGAGTACCACCCCAGTGGGACGTGGAAGTGCTGTTATTCACACACACAGATGAGGACTGGAGCAGAGAGATTGCTCTATGGGAGCAGTGCTTGGACCCTTGGTGGTGTTTGGGCAAGTTAAAGTCTGTGGTCCCTCATCTCCAAAGTCAGGGCTTTGTACGTGGACCTCTACATCATCTCAATGTTCCCATGCTGGGAGGTAGATACCTACAGCTGTAATTGTTTTAATAATGTACCATATAGATGGCTTCACCTCAAGCATGGATGGCAAGTGCCTAGTTTTTCAGTCAGTCGGTGTATGTGCTGTGGCTGTGCTCAGAGTAATGTGTTATGCCTTTAACAATAATTAAAAACTGGAAAAGAGACCATGTTGTGTTTGCAGGTGGAGAAAGCTCTGTACAAGGACTTATGGTATCCAGCAACTTGTGTTCAGGAATCCTGCTTTTCCTTGAACCTGCTAACCTGCCTACCTAGGGTCCCTGACCTCGTGCTGTTACGATCATTAGTGACTACTTGCTGCGTGGATGCACACTAAAGTGCTCAATGGCGTTTGAAATGGGTTGTGCACCACCTCATTTACAACCCCCTGGTTGATAGTTCCCTGATTTCTGCCCTACAGATACATGTGCTCTTCAGGAGCTCTCCCCAGGTTTCACTGGTTCATTGAAAAATTTGCTCTCTGAGCAATTACGAGGAACCAAATGTTTCCGCTCTGAAGGGGTGAACTTTCTTGGGCTGCAAGTTTGTATTGAAAGCTTTAGGTTATGAATGTGTCATCATCTCATGACTGTTCCTTACCGCTTGGCGTCCTGTTGGTCTAAGATAGCTTAACTGTCTCCAGCCTAAATTGAGTGCTGCCTTCAGTATTTATAAACTCTGCAACTGTTAAAACAAACCAAGGCCCCAGTTGCAGGAATGGCAGCAGGGTTGAAGACTAAGAATTGTCTCTAAGGAATATAGTCTATTATATGCTGGGTATAAATCAACTTCTGACTTGTGGGTGTTGGGAGGAAGATTTCCTTGGGGACTTGTAATCCAGAATCAGCCTCCTATAAATCTGCTTGGATCTTCTCCCGAAGCGTGTGGCAGTGCTGGGGAGCTGATTACGCGTGTAGACCATAGACCTGGAAGTGTGAAATACTACTGCTCCCTCCCTTCCATCAGCGTACTGGACAGGCGGGTCCGAGTTGCAGACTATTTTCAGAATGTCAGGAGTGATAAGTTCATCTCTTCCTCCCCACCACCCCAGTAAAACCTGCAGATTTGGCTTTAGGTATTGGGCATTGAAGGCAAACAACAAAAATATAACCGGACTGATTTTAGTTGCTTTCTGGGGTTTCAGGTGCGAAAAGGCACTTTCGTTGTATTTTTGTGGGTTTTATTTGTTTTTTATTTATTTTCCCATTCCTTGAGGGCTAGAAAATATTTTTCTTTAAAGGGAAGGTGATGTTTGCATTCTAAATGTCTGAGGAATGAGTTTGTAACAGACAAAAATCCAGCTCTCCACTGGGTTGCAAGAAATCCTGAGAAATAAGAACAGGGCAGGAACTGATCTGAGCACATCTGCAGGGACAGGTTGGGTCTTGCTGGCTGGACATGAAAGTGTGTGAAGTTTGTCCTTGCACACTTTCTTCAAACAGAGGGGTATTTTGTCTTTTTGTGGTGCCACCAAGTTGCTAGCAGCTTTTAGCGCTGCAGGTTAAGGTTCCACTTGAAGGATGGGTTATGTGAACAACTCTGGTCCTTTGGGGCCTTCCATGAAGAGCAGACTATGATTGATGTCCCTGATCTCTTTGTAGTTGGTCAAATTTTCCCCAGAAAGGTAAACCATTCTTACGGCAGCTCTAAAATGTCACCCCTACTCTGTGCTAAAAGAGCAGCAGCGATTAGGGCAGCTTTATTCTCTTCAGTTGCCTGGTGGAGTCATTGGCCTCCGGCTACAGGATGTAGGACTTTTCTAAAAGTACCCCGTGTTGGTCATCTCCTGTTCATCCCTGCATCCATCCTGGTTTGCACAGCACTCAGATGTGGTGTTTGCAGGAGGTTTCTCCTGTACACCGTGGCCAGTAGCAAGTGAGATATGGGCTTTGTTTGTGGTTTTTTATTAACCTTTTTCTTTTATCACTTCTCATGCAACTTGCCTACTTGGTTGGGTTTTTTGTTGTTGTTGTGCTGTCTCCACCTTTCTCTCTCTTTAGAAGAAATTGTCTGTTTCGACTTCAGTAAATATTTTCTCACTTGTCAGAACAAAAGCAGCTGAGCCTGGTGTGGTTTTTTTGTTCCTCTGTGTGTGTGTGTGTGTGTGTGTGTGTGTAGGGAGTGTGTCGGGGGGTTTTTACGGGCACTGGTGGT
>NW_010390888.1:0-4797 GCF_000710305.1 Buceros rhinoceros silvestris | reverse complement strand
GGCTGGGGCAGGAAAGCCAGGTTCCTTTAGATATTACATATCTTTACAGATTTTTATCTCCCGTTTGCAGGAAAGGGTAATCTGAAGTCAGTCTTGACAGTTCCGTAGAGGAGAAAGCTGTAACCACCACTTACGCGATGCCTTTGCCAACTGACCCATCTTCCTGCCTGCTAGGAGAGGGTTGATGGGTGCTGCGGACAGGGACCCTCTCGCAGCATCTCCATCACTGGAGAGGTCATCCTGCGGTGATGGTCATATTGATCCTTCTGCATTTGCAATGAACTCGGCTCCCTTCCCCTTCCCGTGTACTTGTTGCTCCTCGCTGCTGGAGGTGCCTAACTGGGAATCTTTCCCTGCCCTTTCCCTATCAAGGGTACGATCCTCTCTGACTCACTCTTTGGAGTCCTAGTGACAGATGATTGGCCATTAGTCAGGAGTGCTCAAAACTGCGCCTGATAAAGGCCTTTTATTTATCTTACTCCCAAGTGGCCGTTTGGGTGTGGATGCTTGTAATTCTTTATGCATATTTCTTCTCCAGCTCCTTATGTTCAAAAGTCCCTGGAGAGGAGCTGAATCAAACCCTCTGGGCTTGGAGTATCCTCTGCTGTGGAGTGAGCTCCCGTTCCCAGAATGACCACGCTCCTCAAGTTTTGTTTTGTTTTTTTCCCCAAGGTCTGGACAGTGCCTGCTGTGATCCAGTCCATTCTGGCTGCAATTTAAAGATGTCACAGGGTCCTCTTGCCTGTATGGGCATTGACACTCATCCCTCCCCCTCTTCCCCTGTGTTATCTGGGGCATCGCTATCTACAGCAGTTCTGTTGTTTGGTGGAGGATGAGCTGTCAGGAGGTAAATCCAAACAGGCAGCAAGTAACTGGACCAAATTAAACTGGTAATGCCCTACCAACCCGCCTTCTCCCTCCCCTCATATCTTCAGAAATGCCTTTTATCGAGCTGTAAATTATTGTTGTAGACGTCGCTTCAAAGATGCTGCAAGAATGAGTTAATGGCAACTTTTGAGAGTGATGTCCCAAGAAAGTCTCCTCTTGGTATAATGTTAAGGCATCTTTCTTGCTCTTTTCCTAAATTTTTCTGAAGTTGGAATAGAAATAATCATTCTGTCATTTCAACTTCCATGATACATTTACAAAGAAACAAGAGCCCTGTAAACGTCTTATCTTTTCTTGAAGGCTTCATTGTAAAAATACTTACTGAGGCCTCGCTGGCATTAAGTGTTGTGGTCAGCATCATGAAAGTAATGTGTGTGTGTGTGTGTGTGTGTGTGTGTGTGTGTGTGTGTGTGTGTGTGTGTGTGTGTGTGTGTGTGTGTGTGTTTTAATGGTACTTAACACACCCCCACCCCCCCCAGAACCCAGGGAAACCCTCATGGCCTGGAATTGCTTGTTCCCCTGGCTTTTTGGTACTTCTTTACCAGGTATGAACCTGAAAAGGAGCTGTTCCTTTCTGTTGTCACAGCTGAGGTAGCAGCAGAAAAGGAATGTTTAAAATAATGCTACACTTTAGTAGTAGACAAAGGTTTTTCTAAAAAGAAATAAGGCATAAAGGTACGCCTTTTTTTTTTTTTTGGTGGGGAGAGTGGTGACAGTTGGTTTTGTTTGTTTGTGATTTTTTGATTGTTTGTTTTGTTTAATTATCCTGGTTTTGGAGCTGTGGAGGGGCCAGTTCCCAGGGAAGAGAAGGAAGAGGAACATCAACCATTAGCACGATTTGGAGAGGAAGCAGTGGGGTAAAGGGAAGATTTGCTGGAAGAGAGACAAGATGGCCAGTAGGTTCTTCCTTTCACCACTTCCCTTACTTTTTGTTTCTGTATTTCTTCTGTCTCCAGATCTTGGTATCATGCAGCTTAATGCTTTTGATCTCCTACACGTCTGTATGTCACTCTGCTAAACTGCTTCTGTTGAAAGCTCTTGTCCGTTGGGGCTGGACAGTGGCACTTGGGCATATGGTGATGTGGGAGGGTGGTGGCAGAGGCTGGCTGTGAGTGTACCTGGGGGCTGGTTTGTGCAGCGGACATAGCAGGTTCCCTGGGATATGAATTAGTGGTTATAAAGTAAAGGGGGAGATGGTCCTGAGCTTTCTGAGCACTGATGCTCCCTTTGAATTTCTTACAGACACATTTGTGTTTGTCATCAGACTTGTAGTTGAAAACAGAAACTGATGGTGGGGCGCTTGAGGGTCCCAGAGCACCACTGAAAATTTCTGGTGTCAAGAAAACACAGGGGAAGAAAATAGCTTGGAAGGTATTTAAGAGTCTTGGGCTGGTATCTTTTTATGAGATGTATCTACCTGACTTTATCTTACTATTTCCATCTCTGGAAGGAGATGGGGCTCACCCCTGTTGTGAGCTGTGCGGGCAGTTAGCCAGCACTGGAAGCTGGGGCTGACACTGATGGTAATGAAGATCAGATTTTTGGTGCAAGAGTCGGACTTCCTGGATATGACTGACAAACTAATTCCCTTCATTTGTTGGTAAAAGTACAAACTTTGGAAATCCTGCCCCTGTGCTGGTCAAGAAAAGACAAAAACCAGTCAGGGAGATTTTCTGTAACAGGGATATCACTCCAAAACCCAGCAGAGGTTTCTTGTTTCTCGCCTGCCAGAGCACACTGCAACCTCTCCTCCCTAAGTGGTCTTGGTGGCTGACACAAACTGTACCTTTCAAGTAAGAAATCATCTTTTCCGTAAAACACGAAGGTCGCCATGTGTATGTACACGCCTTCTGTCTGTGAAGGGAATAACGTAACCTCTGTCCTTTCGGGCTTCACCTCAGCTGATCTGCACCGCATGTCCTTCAAGGTAAGCTGGGTAAGTGGCTAGCAGTCAAGGCAGGAAAGGAGAAATCCCATTTGAGGCTGACCTGATGCCATCTGACATTTCGCTTGTTTGAAAAGCGGAGGTTTGGTTGGGAAATGGCGGGGGTAGTTCCGAGTTGCTTTAGCCCCTTACAACGTATTAGCCTTCGGGGTGAATTGCAGCCTTTTAAAACACGGGTTTTTATTCTGTGGCTCTGTGGGCCATGGCTTTTAACTCTGTGGGCTATGGGTGCCGCGGGCCACCTAAGTCTGCTTGGCTCCTTGACATGTTCGTGTGCCTCACTTGAAGCCTGTTGAGAAGCTGTGGTATGCCTAGTTAAGTGGGCATTAATTCTGTAGAATTAAAGTCTCCTGAATTTTCCCTCTATTTAGGTCTCTTGGATGATGTGGTGAATTTTCCTTGCTTGTAAGTGGGGCCAATATATTCATGCTCTCTCTTTAGCCCTCCTTACTGGAGAAGATGAAAGTTCGCAGGGAGCTTCGAAAATGAAGGAGTTGCCACTGCAGCCTGTCTTGCTCTCTGGTCGATGCAATCCCCTCCCTTAGGAAACATTCAGCTAGGGGTTACAGAAAGTAAAGCACCTCTCTGTACCGTAATATTTTTGTTTTAAATGGGATCTAGAATTTATAAACATGGGTAGAGAATTTCGATGGCTGCTCTGCTTGCTTTTTCAGTCTTTGTGAAATGGCATTAACTTTGAGGCATCTTGATACTTTCTGTTGACTTTGTGCCAGGGTGAGGGCTTCTCAAGCCTGCCGTCCAGCTTTCCATGACCGTACGGTATGGAGCGTGACATCAGCACACAGCAGATATGAGTGGTCTTGCCTTGGCGTGGGAGCCCTGATGTGCCCTGCCCTTATTCCAGCTACTGGTTTTTGGACTGGCAGGACAGGTGCAGCTGCTGCAGAGGAGTTTAAAGCGATGAAATGCCTGTTGTTGGGAATAGAAGTTACTGAAAGTTTGTGTTTTTCTCACTTTTGATTGGCGTATAGGATGTTTCGAGGGGGAAAGCAGCATTTTTTCTGTGTGTCACCTCTCTGCTGATGTCCAGCAGTTGACTGCAAGGTGGCTGCTCCCCTGTCCACATTCCACTTGGTGCACCAGTGTGCCGGGCTGGGTTGCATTTCTCATCATGCTGTCAGCTGGGTGCAACTGCAGAGCAGGAAGAGCTAGGAGAATGATCTGATGGTCCCTGTCCGGTGAGGATGTAGGGAGTGGAACACTGTGGCCGCGAGCAAGACGGGCACTCTGCCATTACTCTTTCTGCCCACGTCCTCTTCTACAGTTGCATCTCATCCAACATTCCTGATTTTCCTTGGCCCAGCACTTGCCTCAGAGATACCCCGCTGGATGCTCTTTAAAATGTACTGTAATCCAGCCATTGGCTCCGTGCGGTCTGTGGGCCACCGGCCAGGCTGTGGGATGGGAGCTGCTCTCCACGGCAAGGTCCAGCCCAGCCGCCATGGGGGCAGGTTGTCCACTGCTGCGGTCTTGGGGACGCGCACACAGCCATCCCACACAAGGTGGGTGTGCTGCTGGGTCAAGGGGTGATGAGGATGTGCAGCTGGTAGAATGTGAGGTGCCGCAGGAAGGTGAAGGACATCTGGGGATCCCTACTGAAGCTGTCCCAGCAGAGCAAGGGTTGCTGGCTTCACTGACTCGAAGGGTGCATGTGGCAGCTTTCCTGTACCCCTGGCTTCCAGGCAGCAGTGTGTATTTCAGAGAGCTGTTCAGGGTTTTCCTTCCTAGAAGGAATTGCATTGGGTGAAAATTCTTGTACGGAAAAGCTGCTGTTGTCCTGGTAGGATCACGTTTGAGAGTGCCCTCTAATTCAGAATCACAGCTGAATCAAGATTTGCTTCTATTTTTTTGTTTGTTTGTTTGTTTTGCTTGCATTCCTAAAAATCGTCCAGACTTTTTCTTCTCTCTAAAAGCAGCAGGACTGCAAACCTCTCCAGCTGCCG
>NW_010390887.1:0-14678 GCF_000710305.1 Buceros rhinoceros silvestris | reverse complement strand
GGGTCTGGTCGTCCAGCCAGTTTTTGATCCAGTGAAGCGCCGCCAGCTGGATTTAACTCCATTCACCACCGTTCTCTGGGTCTGGTCGTCCAGCCAGTTTTTGATCCAGTGAAGCATCCACCCATCCAGGCCATAGGCAGCCAGTTTCTGCAGAAGAGTGTTATTGGAAACAGTGTCAAAGGCCTTGCTAAAATCCAGGTAAACAACATCCACAGTTCTTCCCTCATCTATTAAATGAGTCACGTTCTTGTAGAAGGAGATCAGGCTGGTCAAACAGGACCTGCCCTTCACAAATCCATGCTGACTGGGCCTGATCACCTGACTATCCTGTACATGCTGCATGATGACACTCAGGATGATCAGCTCCATGAGCTTCCCCAGCACTGAGGTCAGACTGACAGGCCTGTAGTTCCCTGGGTCCTCCCTTTTACCTTTCTTGTAGATCGGCGTCACGTTTGCCAACCACCAGTCAGCTGGTACCTCCCCTGTTAGCCAGGACTGTTGGTAAATGATGGAATCATCCCAAAAACAGCCAGGTTGGCAGCTTACTTACAGAAAGACGACTTACAGAGCCAGCTTTTCCTCTGCGGGTATGACTTAGGGGTTTGGGTCATGCTGAGGAATATACTATTTTGAGATAGAGTTAAGCTTTATAGAATAGTTATAAATGGAGTTTTAAAAGCCCTTACAAGTACTTCTAAGAAATACAGCCATAAAATCGAGTTAAACACAATTTAATTTATTTGAATATAGAGGCTAATAGTAAAATGGAAAAAGAGCTGTGCGGTCAATAGCCAAATGAATCAAGACTTAATCTGGGATTTTCATAGAACCTTGAACAATTAGGCAAGGCTCTGAAAACTCCTTTCTTAGAGAAATAGTTAAGACCTAGGGCCTCAAAGAAAAGTCAGTTGTCAATCAGTTTCCAAAAGCAGATGTTGCAGGAAAAGGCAAGATGTCAGAATTCAAGGTCAGGGTTTTAACTAGGTAGAATAAATTTCATTAGCATTTTCCTTGGAAATTAATCAATGTGAGAAAAAAGTAACAGGAGTCTAGAAATGATCAAAGTGTGATCTGAAAGAAGTTTCTAATGAGACCATTAAGAATTGTATCACTGATATGGTAATTGATTACAAAATCCTTATGCAGGGGAGCTTTAGATTTAAAGATCCTCAGTGATTAGCGATTATGCCAAAAGCCTGCAAGAAGAGGTTATAAACGTAGGCAACATTTCTCACTAATTTCATTGTTTTAAAAACTCTTATACTGATGCCCCTTTCTTTGGGCCTTCATCAGCTACATATTAGTATGACAAAAGAGATAAAACTGACAAAAGTTATGTTTCATCCCCAGAGTAGTCTTGCACGAATTTCTTAGAACACTGTGGCTGGAAAATATTTTTTGTATAAAAAAACCCGACCTTCACCTATCAAAAAACCAGCAGATGTAATTCACAGGAGAGGGAGGAATTAGGTGCTTTGTAGAAATGAATATGGATTACTGCTTGTTTTAAAGGTCACAATAATCTTACAAACCAGGACACAGTTGAAAGAATCCTTTCTGTTCACCTGCCTCATCCTGCATTGCAGGTAAGGACCTGTAGCTGTTCAAGTAAGCAAAGGTAAGTCAAGACAGGTAAATCACATTTGGATCCCATAGAAGCAGAGCAAGAAAGGTGGGAAACTGCCTTCCCAACAGAGGTAATCAGCTTCTAACAGAGGGAAACTAAAATGTTCTGCTATAAGAATATTTACTGGTTCTGCAACACAACATTCAAGACAGAATATTCTCTCTGTGCACTATTCTTAAGTTCCTCCTGCAACTGAATTAAAGAAATCAAAGCATGATTTTATTAACCAAAATTTTAATTTCATGTGCTGAGACCTATTTTATAGCAAACTAATCCTCCACAGCAGGCGTCATTTCTTAAAGTTTTACAAATTTCCTTTTCTATGTCTGCTATTTTTACTGCCTCCATAAACGAAGTTACAAGCACATAATCTATTGACTTCCTTATAAGAAAAATCTAACGTGTAAATTAATGAGACATCCTAAGGTTTAGCAACTAAAAGTGACATGAAATTCCCCTTTGCTTTTTAAGCTAATTGCCTAATTGATGCATTTGCTTCATTAAGCTTTAGGTTTTTTTCTTTTTTCAAGCAGCATAATGCTAGCTGCCATGCATTTTAAAAAGATAGCAGTTTTGACTGAATGGTTTAAGGGATATTTTAAAGTGATGCTTCTTAGAACCTTTCAGCAAATAAGGGTTCAATAATGATTTATATCAATGGTATACAGATCAACATTTAGAAAGAGGCACACATCCTATTCAGAAGAACACAAACTGAATTATCTGCCTTGAACATCTCCACACTAGTTGTGCACAATAGTTCTTTTCTTGTTGCAAAATGTATGAACTTTTTAAGTGCGGCTTTACAGAGTTAAGAAATTAGTCAATTCAAGTTAACATACATACACACAAAAATTACTATGCACGTTTTTTGCAAATGAGAAAAATAAGGACCAGATAAATGTAATTATTAAAGCCAGCAAAAGAAATTGAACCTTGTACGAAAAGCCTATTCTCTTCTAACAGGTGAAAAGTGTTTTCAACTGAATTAAAGTTAATCATATCAGGATATGACACATATTCAATAGAATAATGGGTACTTCCTTATTTGAGCTGTCAAAAGGGATATTATTGCTTTTCCACAACACTGTTCTTTTTGTTGAACCTTATTAATAATAGTATTGAATGCAATCATTAAATATCATTAAGTTGTGTAGTAGCACCACACAGACTATTGAATCTGCTAGCTTAAAAACGGATTTAAGCTTAGCAAAGAACAAAGCAGTGACACTATCTTACATAGGTTTGGAGGTGTGTTTTCTGTTCTACGTGCAATTCACTATCCACTCTGCCTATATCGTTAAAGAGGATTATGGCTCATTTTCATTTAAATTTCTGTTTCAGAAGCAGAGTAGAACACAGAATAGATGTAAAATATCTTAGGTTTGCAACAGAAAAATACTCACATGTAATTAATAGAATTTTCAGTCAGCCTTGAGTAGCTACTAATAAGGTCTGTCTACATGGAGGCAGACAGGCTTCCAGCTACAACTTCTTTTTCCAGTTTCCATAAACAAAAATATAATCACACAGTACGGAACCAGCCGTCACCACTATATTAAAGTAGCTGAAGAGGCAAGATTGGTGCTAAAAGGTGTCAGAAAGCAAAGGAATACTATTTTGGAAATGTGACAAAGAGAAAGACTGTCTAATTGAAAGCTGCGTAACTGTTGAACAAAAGCTGCATGCAAGCGGACAAAAATCTGTTTCAGATCTGACTCTTCTAAACATCCTCTTTTCATCCACATGTACACGTGTTTGAAACGTCACAGTGAAAGGTAAAGCTCATATCTCTTTGGTGTGCAGACCAGAGACCATTCAGGAACGTGAGCAATCCACAACACCCTTCCAGCTGCAGCGTGCAAGGACCGATTGCCTGGTACAGCTCTGTGTGCAGCCTTCTTTAAGGGATCTATCTTACTAGTAGAAATCAGACTTTTATTGTTATTGTGTATTTTTACATTGATTCAAGTTTCCTTAACAGGTCGTGTGCCATGTCCACAAATCTGAAATCCATGTAAGTAAACTTTTGCTGATTTATGCATAGCTGATTTAGGGATTTCACTTTGAGACTCCAGAGGAATTCCATTAAACCCATCATCTCTTTTACCAAATTTAATTATGTCAATGACTCTGTTGACTCACCTTCTTCTCTTTTCATTTCACAGACAGCATGAGCAGAGAATATATGGAGGACAGTATGGAGCTGACATATCCAGGCTTCTGCCTCTGCAAACTTCCAAATTCAACCGCAAAATACAAACTCAAAGGGCATTTTTATGTTAAAAAAAATATACATGCTAATATGATGCTCCACTGCATGGCTTTTTTTAGCATACTCTTAAGATGGGTGGTGTCCTCCAGGACCCCCGTTCTTGGCAGGCCCCGGCCGCCCCGTGCCCGGGTCTGTGATGTCCGGAGGTAGAGCAGTGACTCTTTCACGGGCACCCCCTTGTCGTGGGGAAGGAGCTTGTGTGCCCTTGTGAGGTTGAGAGCTGTGCTGGTGGTGGCATGTGCCTCCGGTGGGGTTTCCCAAGCCTGACAAGTCTCAACTGAAGGGTCAGACAAAGTGTGTCCATGGGCAGGATGGGCTCACTAGCCTTCGGGCAGCCATCCTAGGAGAAGGACAACTCTGACCCCAAACCCGGGCAGATGGAGCTCGTTTAGCCTTGTAAGGCATCCATCATCTCAGAGAAGGATACTCTAACCAAACCTACGACCTGAGGACTTTGCTGTCACCTTCCAAGCTCACTAGGCCCTGGCAGATGAACCTCAGGTGTAAAGGGTGGGGCCAGTTCTGCGCACGCTGCCCCTCACCTAAAAAATCCACTGCACAGGCCCAAAGGGTGCACTCATCGCTGGCAGTGAGCGTGGGAAAAACCCTTCCCAGATCTTCGTTCGTGAAGCCAAGCCATGATGATGATGATGAAGATGGGTGGTGTTGAAAGAACATCTGGACTGCTCTCTTTCTGTACTGACATAATTGTCCACCTTTCTGGGGGCGCTTCTTATATATTACTATATACTATACATTTTATATTTAGACATGCATGCGTATATATAAATATAGAGAGAGAGACTGGGAACCATATTTGTGTGGATTAGAAGGGGGAATGGTATTACTGGGTGTTCAGTGAGCTACTGTGCGGAGGTTTCTGCAATTTCTGAATAAATTATCAGAAGTGCAGGAGTATTTCCGTCCTGCATTGCAACCTCCTTTCCTGTCTCGTCTAAAACCTATAGCACTTACACAGCCATGCAAGATAGAACTAGGATTTACCACTATACTGAGTAACTAGAGAAGTAAGAAGGGTCTTAAAAGATGTCAGAACATAGGAAAAAATATTTTGTTTTGAAGACGGGATACCTAATAAAAGATTGCACTTCAGTTGAGTGGGTGTCTAAATCTGTGTTGTCCTTAGGAGAGCAGAGCATTCAGAAGAGCCTAAAAATGACACACAGAAAAGACACAATAACTACAACAACAACCTGGACTTCTTTCTCTGCTCTGGGGCTGTTATTAGGATAGTAGGTTACAGGATACACAGATCCACTTCTGAAAAGTAAATTTCAGTATGTGAGACTCAAGAGCTAAGCCGTTAGTCTATACCAGCATCTATTTCATAAATGGCTTTTTGTTCATGCCTTTGGTTTTCCTAACCCCATCCCTGTGCACTTGGACAGTGTCTCTGTACCCCTCCTGAGTTACCTAGCCCTGCTTCCACCTCTTCTCTGCTGCCTTTTTTATGTTTAGGTTGTATTAGGACTTCCTTGTTCATCCACAGAGGTCTCCTGCTAATTTTGCCTGATTTCCTGCACATCAGGCTGGACTGTTATAGAGGTTGTAAGAGAAGAGCCTTGAAAATCAACCAGCTGTCTAGGAGCCCTCTTCTCACACCAGGGCCATATCCCATGGTAGCTTTTCAAGATGGCCCATCAGCAGATGAAAGCCTGTTATCTGAAGCCCAGTGTTACGATCCTGCTTTTAGCCTTGCTACTTCCTTGCAGGATTGTGAACTTTTCAATTTCATGACCACTTTAGCCAAGCTTGGCCTTCAAATTTCCAACCAATTCTTCCTTGTTTTCAAGTATGTGTTCTAGCATAGTTTTTTCCTTTGTTGGCTCACTGATCACTTCAATTCATCCCCTTTTCCTTCACGATGTTGTCTCTTACAAGGACAAACTAGGAGAATCATAAAGAATAAGAATAAGAGGATGAGATAAATTGTAAAGCAACAGCTGGTGATATGGTTTCCTATCTGAACGTCAATGGAGTTCGTATAGACATAGCATACATTAAAATATAGTCAGGTATTTTCTTGGAGAAACTAAGACAACAGACAAGGACAGCTCCAGATGTCCATCAGGCTTAAGGTAATTTTTTCTAGCACCTCCTGCAGCGGGTTGCTGGTGGTATGCCTAAATTAAGAAACAGTGCAATGGGAGAACCAATGGTCTGCTTATGCTTGGTTATCTCACATGACATCGCATGGTGAAGGTGTTTTTCTCCTTGTTCTGTCTGATAGGACCATCCTTTCTTTGCACTTTCTCTTGGACGGGTTTAGAAAGTTGGCTGTGAAACTCACTGGCACTCAGTCAAATTCTGCAGTGGCCCAGACAGCAAAAAAAAATTTCAGAATTCAGTAAGGTTTGCAGTCTGCAGGTTTAACTACTCAGTGACACCTGCCACATTGTGTCACCATGCTCAGCAAACTACTTACAACGGTCCATTCAGATCGCTATTACGTTTCTTATTTTGATTCTGCACTTAAAATACCTTCACTTACAGTCCAAATTATGCAATGCATTAAAGCATCTCAAAAGTGGAAAACAAACAGGCACCAAAAATTAGTTTCAGTAACCCTTGCTGTGCGTAAATTGAATGATAACACCCCTCACAGGGGTGCAGAGATTTACAACTAATCATATCTGTTTGTAACAACCATTCAGATTCTGGACAATATGTAAATACTAGGCTCCCTATAGTGTATCTAATAATTTGCCCATGCTCACTTTCTGCTGATAATTATTTCCTCCCCAAAACAATTTTACAAGCTGTACAAATTTGGTTCAAATCAGATTTGAAGGTTTGTGATAAGAAGACATAGAATTTGGGGTTTAGCTCTGCACACAACACAACTAAGTACTTTAAGTGATCTCTTAAAACCAAAACAAAACAGAAAGAAAACCTGTACTACATGGCAGCACAAAAGCCTTTAAAAAGTCATTAATCTATCATTTAACATTGCTATATGTTGATTCCTTTTGACAAATACGCATTTAATAAAATAAAACTTGAGAAGAATTTGGGTCTTTGAAGGGTTTTAGCTACATCGTGCAATGGCTTCCACACACGGCATGATGGAAAGCTGTGGGTGCTCAAAACAGACAGAGTTTTGTAGTTCAAGAGTTGCATGTGTACAAGAAGTGTTTGTATTTTATGGTTTGGTAGGGAGAAAAAGACAGTTACCATTAACCATTTGCCTATCCCTTTGTAACTTTAAATAGCTTGGACCAACAGATTTTTCATCTTTTCCCTCTTTTTTCTAGCATCGTAACTATTTATAACTTCCCTGGTTTTTTGTTCTCTTTAGATAAAAGACAGTTTTAGCAACTTTACCTTAGATAGAAGCTGACTTGTCAAAAATACGTCACTTAAAACAAAGACACCTCCCCCCTACACACACACACACACACACTTCTTACCAAGATGTGGCCACTGCATCTCATCTACACTTGAACAGCCCTCTCATGACCACTTTGCTCACTTGCAACTCCTTTTCATTTCTAGCTTCTCCACTTCTAGGGGAGATGCTCCATGCTAAGCTTTCACATGGGAAAAAAAAACATTTATGCATCTTTCAGGTTTTCTTTGAAAGATTCCTCATCTTTCACTAACCAGGTCAACATAAAGCTTGCATTGAAAACATTATAGCCTTCATCCCTGCCGGCTACATCTCCCTTCAGCCTACTCACTGCTAAACACAGCTACTTCCATGTAAGTTTGAGAAAGTGAAAATAAAGTCAAGTCGCATGTTGGTGTGCTGTATATCACTTTTACTATGCAAATGATTGTTTAGAGAAGAATAAAAGGCTGTAAATATTTTGAGAAGTAGGCCCCTAGTGCCTCTTCAGTATGCCAAATGGCACCGTGTGCTTTGTAATTATGTAATATAGAGAATACCAGCTGGTTTGAATTGTTCTCAGGGGCTTTGGATGATATCGAAATGCTCGGCTCCCCCAGTGAGAGCCATAATCAACCAAGTAATACCATAAAGTCAGACCAAATTGACATTGAGTTGTTGGCTCTTAACACACTTTAAAACAGATGTTAATTCTGTACACTGTGATTTTAAAGGTTTTTGGGCTTTTTTGCTTAGATAGAGTATTATTTCTCTGACAAAGTAATGGTCTGGTAGGTAGACACTCTCTCAGAAGTTGCATTTTATGTTTTCTGAGGAGACAGATCGCCAGATGTTTATTTTCTGCTGCTATGGCAAAGAATGGAAGGGGTTCTTGTTTTGCTGTCACAGAGTAGGGTAAGGAGGCAGCCAACACATACATTGTTATGTATGTGGCATGACAATTGCTTTAAGCAAAGTCTTGGGAGCAAACTTGTCAATTCTTACAGCGGCACTAACCGAGAAGACGTGCAAGCTGCTCTTCGTTAACATGTAAAAATAGGCAAGCATCTTCTTATACAAAATTTTTGCAATGGGTTCTCTAGTGTTTTACAAAGCAATAACCACCTAGAATATCTCCAGAGCTCGTGTTCTTTAGAGATACGTAGCATAAATCTAATCACAGAACTAGAGTGTATATTATTATATCAATTTTGTGCAATCTAATACAGAAGCTGAGAAAGCTCTCAAGCTGTTGGTACAACTACTCCCCTACTGAAGCATCACATTTAAACTACTCTCTTTCCACAGAGACTATGTCTTCCTTCACCATACTCTTAATAATATTTTACAGCCATGCTGAGATAGAGGGCAAAGAGCTCCCTCCCTTTATGTACCACATCCTCCCAGGTCAAAGACCCTGTAAGCCAAAGAATGAACAATTCATCAGGTTTTCTATGCCTGTGACTGTTAGAGGAGCTGAACAGAACTGGAGAGGCTGCTCTTCCTTCTATTTACAGTAGGAAGTGAAAAAAACATATCTCACCTCCTACAGGTGTCTAATGTAATAAATACTAGGATTGTCCTAACAATTGTCCACTTTACAATATGGACTGAAGGACCAGCCATGAGGGTGCAGCTCACTGCCCGGGTGCTCAATACCCAATCCTCCTGCACAAACAATGAACATTTTTACATATGGTCCACACAAATCCTATTCACACTTAAGAATTTTCTCACAGTATTAGTCAAAAATCTGCCAAGTCAGAAGGACCCAAGGACTGAAGCATGGGTGCCATGTATCACACATGATCATGAGATCAGTCCATGTTCCTCTTTCATCCTTTCTCCCCTCCTCATAGCCTTACCAGTTTGTCTCTCTGATCCCTTGATGGCCATTCTGCTATTTTTAAGTTGCTTTGCACGCTGCCGTCTGATCCAAGATGTGTGAAACAAAGAATGTTAGGAGATTATGGGTGCTATCATCAAAGCTACTGTATAAAGGATAGAGTTCAGCAACTGCTTGGCTGAAAGAAAAAGAGAGGAATGAAAAAATATACTGGTGGTCTACTATATATTAGAATATCTCAAGGTGACCCATAATGACGTTACCTGCCTAAGACACTAACATAGCATAGATTTTTTATAAATATGTATCAATTCTTCACCAAAAATCTGTATAATAAATTTTTATCCTCTTGAATAGGCACTAAAAAAATGTTTTACATATTATCAGTAGGCTCCTTCCAGACAGCTATGTTAAAACAGCAAATAGACAAGCCCTTAGGTAATAGGAAAAAGCACAAGCAATTACGTTATCAATTATTCAGATTGATAACTACTTGAAAGAAGACAACACAGCTGCATTAATAATTAATAATATTTAGGACACTAACAAACTACAATGTCACTTAAAAAGATTTGTATGGCCTACTTGGTCAAATATTTTTTTGAGGAACACTTGAAAATAAAGGAGTATTTGAAAGATGCTACTTAGGTTACGGAAAGATTTTATCAGCATTTCAGGTTAGATTGCACTTCTAAAATTACTTTATAAACAATCTTTTATCACAAATAAATTGTTCCAAACAAAATGTGGTAGTCCTGTACTTCAATAGTTAATATTTTGTTTGCTTTTGCGTCTTTCTTTTTGAGAGTCTTTTTTCTTATTAGGTACATTTTTTCCCAGCATATCAAAACCTGTTTTTTTTCTTTCTTTCTTTTCCCAAAGGGAATCTGTAAAGAATCCATATCAAAATGGAAATTTGTTGGGAATGGGTGCTGAGACAAACCTCTTGCTTGAAATTCATTGGAGTTTTAAGAAAATAATTCCAGGAAAATTTCAGATCAGCTCTTGTATTCATAAAAAATGTTCCTTTTGAGGAGCTTAACAAAAACGTATGCAATTACGTTTTTGTACCCAGGATACTAACTCAACTTTTGTTATCTGTTCCACTAGTTTTTGTTAGTTCCACATATCCAAGACAGAGGAGTGGATATAGATTTTTTCTCTGAAGAGCACGCAGAATTTTCTTTACAGGTGTGCCTAAAGATAGACTCCAAAATCTATACTTGGGTATATAAGAGGTTTGGCTTTTTGGCAT
This sequence comes from Buceros rhinoceros silvestris, assembly GCF_000710305.1. NCBI lineage: Eukaryota > Metazoa > Chordata > Aves > Bucerotiformes > Bucerotidae > Buceros > Buceros rhinoceros. Next base: position 4,323 of record NW_010390887.1, on the reverse strand, counting down.
GAATAACAAAGAGCTCTATTTGAAGGCATTCACCGCATTTTAAAATAACTGAAGGTAGGTTTTTGTTCAATGTCTATTAAATAATGGAAGAATCTCCAGTTTAGTAGGACAACATCTGTTACTACAGACCTGTGTTTTTTGAAGACCAAAATCCTGCGGCACATTCAATACAGGTAATTTCAAGAATTAACCTGGGATCAAAGCTATAGTTTATTGCTTACATTTGTCCCTCTAAAAGGTAGTTATCCCCCAGGTTTCTTTCCCACAATTGTCTCCGGTAACCATGCTTCACTGATTGCTTATGATTCAAGGACACGACTGTGCGGGAAATTTGTCTCAGCAGGCTGGAGGGGTGCTCCATTTATGTTTGAAAAACCACAGGCTCCATGGTAATATGTCTTCAGACCTTCCCAGTAACTACACAGTTACACTTGCACAGTAACTGCAGAGGAAACAGCATCTCAGAAAATATCAACTCCTGACTTTCAGAAGAAGCAAAAAGCAACATGAGTTTTGATTCACAATGTGGTGTTTGGCCTACTGATACAGGCACATTGAGAAAAAGATCTGTTCACGTAAGCAATTTAACCACACTAATGTTTAAGGCAATAAAAGGTTGTTTCAGAAGACACACAAATTCTATGTCAGACAACTATCTGCAAAAGCAGTACGTGAGTTCTTTGGCTAAACTGATAAATAAGGTTGCTTTGTTAAATTTTATTTTACATCTATCCTTGATATTAAAAAAAATCATGGACTTCGAGATTATTTTTAGATTTAGTCTCGAGAAGAGTTGTTTACAGTTAGAATCATTATCACTGGAAGAAATAATCCTTTGTGATTAGATGTTTTCAGAAAAAAAAAGATTCAAATATTTTAAATCTATTAGGCAAACAGACTGTGAATGAAGTTTCTGTTGTTTGCAGTTTTATTAAAAATCACAAAACACTACATTTTTATGAAAAAAATGAATTGGGTTGGTAGGGAATGGACTGTGACTGTGTATAACTCAAATTAAATTCTGAGGTAAACTTTATCTTTCACTTTAATCTGTTTCTCCTTCTGCACACAGAAAGCTTGGTGAAAGTTGGAGGAATTGAAAGAAACCAACACAATACTCATTCATCTCGGACTGCTGTATTCGATAACCTTTCCTGCCACCTCAGCTCAGAGATCACACTGCTCAAGTAGCAGGATTTTAAGGGTTTTGACAGCTGATATTTTAGATGTTAGGCATCTAATATCTTTTGAGCATCTGGCAGAGAAGTTTAACCTCTTGGCCAGTCATTTTTATGTCTACACGTCCTACAATTCAGCATTCTTCTTGCGCACTGTTGGAAGCAGTATCAGAACATTTCTGTGGCAATCTTTTGTTACAAAGTTTTACTCTTTAATACTCAGAAAGATTATTTTGTTCCAAGTTATAAATAAGATTATCTAACATCTGAAAACTAGTATCACAGTAAGAAAAAGTCAAAATCAACCGTCTGGGCCATGAGCTGATCTTGCGTCTGGCCACTTACTACAGCACATACAGCCCCAACTTTTCAGAAGTGCATTTCTACTCATAGAGGCCCTAAACAGGCACTTATACTTTCTAGAGAGATCAGGAACGTCCTTTAATGCCAGCAATACAGAATATGAAAGTCACAAAGGAGAATGAGGAAGTACTGGTCCCACTATCATAGCACTGCTGTGAAAAATACAATTTTCCATAGCTTACATTCTAGGAGACTGAGAGGAGGAGAGGAAAAGAAAGTGAGAAGTAAAGTAAAAGAAGCTAGCTAGAAAGGAATTTTAACAGACATTCAGAGGATCTCTTGAAGGAGGAGAAAATCTCAGTGCCCCCTCAACCATGGAGAAGAATATCAGGGTTAGAAAAGAAGAAAACCTGGTGAGATGAGGAAGAGCATTACAGATGCAATACATAGAAGCAAGGCAAGTAGGTCATTTTTACAATAGATCTTGAGCAGTTAAAATATAGCAATATATATATGAGAGGAAAAAAAGGAGTACTATATATGTTGGGTAGCCATGAGATGTGGAAAGAAAGTAGCAGCTTGCAATAAGGAGAGGGTAAAGAAAGGGTACACCTCTTAAAAGGTGGATAGAGATATTTTGAAGTGGAAATTATCTAGTGATAGTGTGAAGGATGAATTAGAGAAAAAATATCAGAAGGCTTCAGGCAATAGAAAAATAGACTTTAAGCTTGAGGAAAAATTAATTAGATGCTTTGTAGAAGTTTTTTTTTTTTAAAAAAAGAAGCTTCAGAATTAAATAGTTAATAGAGAAATGGGTCATTGATAGAAAGATAAGTATGGAAAATATAGGTAGTTTAAGGACATAAATTGAAGGAATTGGTATTTTTCCACTTCAGACGGCTATCTACTCAATAGAGGTGCCCAAGGTATACAAGGTACGGAAGAAGACTTTGAGTGGGCCTCAAGAAAGGGCAGAAGCTAAACCAAAGATTCAATTAAGTAGAAAGAAAGAAATGAGTGTTGGCAACAAGAGATACAAAGACTACCTGGATCCATGACAAACAGCAGAACAAACACTAACCAGTCTAAGCATCCTGAATAAGTAAATAAATAATCCAGGCAACATATAATGAAATCATATTTAACAGCAGCTGAAACAACATGTTTTCTCAGGATGAACAGACATTATTTTCATTCACTTCCAGGGGTCTTTATTATTCCCACCTGCTATATTCTATTTTTCTCATATGCTGTACAGCTGTAAGCTAAAGGATATATTAACAGCACTTAAGTATGTATCGCTCTCTCCAAATACTCACCTCAAATTGATTACTGGAGTATATATTTACTGCCTGTCTAAGCTGCAACTTAAATTACTGAAGGACTCAATCTTAGAAGATGATGATAAGCAATGTTACACAACAAGCGCTTATTATTATGCCCTTCCAGAGAGTAGACACGCTCTGTGATATCGATATGAAAAGATCAGTTACTTATTTCCATTGAATTAATAGGAAATGACTTGATAAAGTATAAGGAAGAAAAGGCATTACGACTTTTCCTTTTCCTGGTGTGTACTTGTAAAACTGTCACATCTTGTCCTGATCAGAAGGAAAAAAATCTCACAAACTTTTTGCGAGAATTTTCTTCCAATCTACTTAATCAAATACACCTAAAATATATTTGGGAATACTCATTTTGGCAGAGATCTGAAAAGTTGCTCAAGTCTCACCTGAACCTATGAATCAGAAGCTGAGATAGTGTTACTTCTGGTAAGTCAGGCAGCTTCTGGGATTCTCTAGCAGGGAGCTATTATTGCACTTTGCTCACAGGTATCCATCAACTTCAATCACCTTTGCTGGGGTATTTCTTATATTTCTAATTCCTCCATTTCACTTTATTCTTCCTCAGCTTTTGGGTCCAGGAGTTCAGAAATGCTATTTCTCTCTTTCACCACTTCAAAAGCATCCTCCTTGTTCAGCTGTCCCCGTCATCCGCAAGTGATTCAGCCTTAGTGCTTTATGGTTTTTTTCTCACCCCTGACAGAGAGTACCTGTGGGATTTGTCCTTTGTACCTTCACAAGACTGAAAATAGTGCCAGTGAGGCAACACATCAGAGATTTATCAGTATTACTACACGGCTGCTTGTGAAACGTGCTGGCGGCACACTGCTGGGAAGATGTGTCTGCCAGCCAAAGGGCTATTACTTGTTATCATCTGCTAGTACCAATATAAGCCATGTTTTGGGACTGTCAGCGAGAGATCTATCCCTGAAAGGATTTTCAGGGCCATTTGAGCTCCTTGGTTTTAACACGTAAGACCTAAGACCAGAGCAAAGTTTTGTTCCCTGTCAAGGAGTACCATGACTGCTGAAAAACTGCCCCCTTTTACTGATCCACACCTGCCTTCTGCCAGCTTCTGTTTAGCTCTCTCACAGAGGAAGACATGATCAGCCTGTTCAGGTCACTCTTGGTTCTCCTGGCTATTAATGGTGAGCTCGATGCCTTCATTTTTTGCATGAAGTTCAGACTTTTTTCTGCACGTATCTGTTGTTATCTTCTATCTTTTTTCTCACTTTGTATCTATCTACATTACATTACATTTCATCTGCCATTTTACTGCTCAGTCACGGATTCTTAGAAGTTCATCTTGTAGTTTGTTACTGATGAACCTTGTCTTTACAATGCTGAGTTAATTTTAGTATCATAAAAAGACTTGGTCACACCAATATTTATTCTAGTTATTTCCATTCCTTGATTTCTTTCTTTTTATCCATTACCTATCTATGCAAGGAGCTGTACAGGCAGCAACCCTTTTGTTAAGGGTCGAGGGACCGATATAC
>NW_010390886.1:2778-8935 GCF_000710305.1 Buceros rhinoceros silvestris | reverse complement strand
ATCAAGAGCTTTGCGCAGATGGACAAAACTATGGGTGGACTTTTGCCTTCCGCCCCCCCACCTCCACCGGCGTGGTGAGCCATTGTGGGGTGAAGTTTGTAAGCGGCGGGAATTGCCCGATCGAGATGTATTCTCCCTCATCCCTTTCTCTCCCTTTCCCAGTACGATTTTTACTTCAAGGGCATCTGTCTTATTAAATGTGTCTGCTCCTACCGCTCATATATGTAGCCTGTGTTATCATTTTCTAAAGCCTAACGAGCTCTTATCAGTACCTGTAATGAGCACCAAAAGTTTCGTGTGTGTTTTGGCAGGATTCCCAGCTAAAACACACCAGTCCGTCGCATCCTTGTTGGTGGGGGGAACAGACCCCTTTTCAAACCGCGACAGCTCTCATTACACTAGCAACTTTTCCAGGACAATATGTAGAAATTAAAAGTATTGCTGTACCTAGAAGATCTCTTCTCTCTTCTGTGATCCAGTATAGGAGTCTCCCAGCAAATACAGCTAAATTGCATTTGGATAGGAGCTAAGTCTACACAGGATGTTACTTTCGGAATGTGCGCTTGTGCACTGATTCTCCACTAGCTGCTCCATTTTCAGTGTAGATGTGCCTTTAGGAATCCAAGATCACTCCACATTTTTTAATATTTAATTTCTTAATTTAAAGTCTTAGTTTTATTCAGGCAGTGTTTGGATTATATTATAGTTCCCTTTCACAATAGAAACTGGAAAATTATGTAAGAGGCATTGTATTAGATCTACAAATAAAAAATAAAACCTGAAAGGCCCTGCTGTTGCTGAAACAGAACACCAGGCTGAAGAACAGATACAGTCTTTTCTTTTGAGTATTATATGAGCTTCCACTGCAGTATTGATCTTGTATAGCTTAACTTCAAAGAAAAACATTGCATTTACCTCTTCTCTACAACCTCAGTGCAGCCTGTCCAGTGCACATAACTGTGTTTCAGGGATGCAAATATTTCTTTCCTTTCTTTTTTTTTTTTTATTATTTAATAGGCTAAAGGGTGATCAGTTATCATTTCCAATATATCCATTTGAAAAATTATCTTGACAGCTAGCCAGATTTTTCAGTGATTTTTCCTGATTGTTTTATTTGGTTAGATTTGTCTTTGACTGTATTCCTTTTCTCAATTTTTTAAAACAGAAAGAAAAATGTCTATCAGATTATTCTCTCCACAGAAGTGAAAACCTAATAAACAACTAGCTATGAAACATTTCAGTGAATGAACCAAAAAAGACTCAGGATTAGAGAGACGATGACCTTGTCTTCTACCAGTCTAGGAACCTGTGCATAAAACAGATAGGCGGGAAATTAGATAACAGTTGATTGCAGTTAATGCAGCCAATTATGGACGTCCTTTAAAAACTGGTGATGAGTTGATGAATTCTAGGTGGATATTTGTGCTAGATATTTGTGCTGGATATTGGCCAGAGTCCATTCCCTAGCACTTATTATTCTAAGGAAAATTTCAGCGGTGTTTCTCACAAGAATTTGGGTACCATGGTTTTATCAGCAATGATGGAAATGATACCACCAATTACCTTCTACTGAACCAGATAAATCTGAAGACACTGAACAATATTAACATAACTAACTCTTAATAGCAGCAGCTACTGAAGACTACTGAATTGTTGACAAGTGGTAGAAATTCCAGCTAGAATGTCCAGCTACACAATCTGAAGTAGGTTGAAACTTTTCACAAGGAGACTTTTCACAAGGATACTTCACTCATTCAAAATGAATGATAGCCTTCTTTTGCTGTAACTCACGTAAGACTAAATAAAGAGATTTGTCCAGTTTCTTGCTATGTGGCACAAAATAAGGTGGACTAGATTTTGTCTGCTTTGAAACTTCTGTTCTTTCTGCAGTGATGCTGAGCATCAGATGAACCTGCAAGTAAAAGGCTAGTACAGTATCCACTATACCTGTTTTTTTTTCCTTTTTCTGACAATTCCTTCCTTGTCATCTTCCGTAAAGCTAGTCAACAGAACAGTCTGGGTGAAGTGATGCATGAAAATGCTCTCTGTTTCCCCTGCCCTGCCCTGGTTAAATACAGCTAATGAACTGGAAAATCTACATTGATAAAACTCGCTCTGGATATTTATAGGGCACATTGGATTTGCACTGGTCAGTGATTCATGTTTAACTTGATTAAAGTTAAATCAGTCATGGTTTTTCTTTCCTAACCCCACCTCAAATACACAAAGGATGGCCTATCACTGTCACATAAAATTATGGTACGGGAAATCTCTGAGAATGAGTTAGATGGAAAATGCAGAATATAATGAAAAAAAGGTTAAAACTATTATGTAAATGGTCATGTAATGTCAAGCACTAAGGCTTAGATCTATGCTATGCAATGATGCATCATTGTTATAGAAGTGTTCTCTTCCTGAATTTTTCAGGACAGTCAGCTTTCCAGAGCCTGCAAATATTCATGAAGAAATCCTCTAGTGTTGAATCAAATTTTCTAGTTTTCTGTAGTTCCATTCTATGAATGGTAACTACATTACATGGCTCAGTATTTTCCTTATTTTTGTTAGATGACTCACAAAATAATTTAGCAAAATTTATTGAAATTTGCAATAAAATCTGACATTCGCATTCTTATAGACTTATAGGTGTAATGAAGGGGTAATCCCTCTGCTATGAGAGGTGAGTTTAAACTCCAAAACAAAGTCTCTGATTTCATCCCACCATTGCTTACTTGTTTATTATTGGTAGAATGAGCTGTCCTTCCATTCAAACTTTGACCCCTTTTAAGAGTGACAGTCAGCCTCACAGGTAATGCAAGGGAATGCAATATTCATGATTTGATGGCCAAACTGTTTACATTTAATGTATTCCTCCTTCTGCAGCCTGTTGATCCATTTAAATCTGTATCTTTGGGGAAAAAAGTGGAATTATTATCACTCATAAGTTACTATTTTCACCTCCGTTGTTGCTAAACCCACATCCATTTCTCTTGACTATTTGTCTTCATGTATTAATCATTGTTTCATTTTGAGGGAGCAAATGTATTAGCTCTGTATTCTTCAATACATGGTAAAGGGCACTGAAGAACAGTAAATCATTTCAAGAGTGATTTAACCCAGTTGCTCTTAGCTTACAACGGACAATTTATTGAACTCTAAGAATATCTTAGAGTTACCCTGCAACTGAAACAGGGAGCTGGAAAACAACACTGGTTGAGCAGCAGCACTTAATATCTAGAGATGTGCCAAATGAATCTAAAACAAGCTATCTGAAAAAAGGAAAGAGAAAAGGGTGCTAGAAGATTTGAAAGTTATCAGACTTCTGCAGTCAAAGTATCCTTTGGGAAGATACCTCATAACAACAACAAATATAAATAAAAATGCAACACTGATTACACTAGTGAGAGGGAAACAGAAAAAGACTATGACAGGCTAAAACATAAATCAGATTCTCTCCATTAGTCCCCTTTTAATTATCTTGTGCAGTGATTCTCTCTAGCACAGCATGTGGCACACAGATATTCTCTTATAGTGGTGTAAAAGGTGAACAAAGAAAAAGCACTTTACCTTTCTTCAAGAAGAACCTACCTGCCTTCAGCAGGGAGTCTGCCAGTCCAAGCTTGAAGGTTTTGAACGTATGTGTGTAACGCATGTAAAACAGGAGAAGAGAATAATGAATAATCTATGCGTAAACATTCCTTGTCACACTGGTGTTTATGTGTTCTCTTTATGTTTCTGTGTGAAATAAAAGAGTCACAGCAGTCTGTGAAAAAGCCAAAACAGTCTGTTCAAGCTTCCCTTAGACAGTTATTCTTGCTGTGCTTATGATATTGTTGTTGGAATGGTATCAGAATTTTTTTCTCACTTTAGTGACTGCTTAGCAGAATTTTTAATTGCAGAGGAAGCTTCAAATGGCAAAACTATCCTAATCTAAATCAAACCAAAGTTGCAAGAAAACAGAAGCCACAGATCAGCTTCTGTTTTCATGTCTCATCTGTATAAACAATGGAACATCCACTAAAATGGGTTGAGTGTTTTCTTTCCAGGAAAAGGTTAGGCTGGAAGGAAAGCAGAATAGATGTTATGGATGATTACATTGAAATTGGGTACACATTGGAATTCTGAGTGGCTTTTAAAAGTAATAGTTCAGAAAGCTCTCTGTCTTTCTACAGTAATGTCTTTAAATAGGAACAGGGTTACAGTATGACTTTAACAAAAAAATCAACTTACTGATATTGGTGCCTGAGATCTGGCAGCTTTCCGTTCACCTCCCTTACACAGATTAGCCCAGATTTGTGCCAAACTACAGGAGAAGCATTGTTCTAATTTATTTTATTAATATTCCCTGTTAAGGTTATTCATCACATATTGTATAGACCATGTTCACTTACATGTGGTAAATTTTACATTGAGCAGACTATGCCTCAAACCTGTTCTTTCACATGGGCCACATTTTTAATTTCACTTGAGGGTAGTGGTTTCTAAATTTCTGTTCAACGTCCTGAAGCCTTTTACTACTTCTCTAATTTATAATTAGAAGAGAGATCTGAGGTCTACAAGTAATCTTTACAATTATGTCTGAAACACAGTATGAAAGAAAAAAAAAGTATTATTAAAAAAATTACAAAGGTGAAATAGGCGGCAAACACACTAGGAATAAAAGATGTTTTCCTAACTCCTAAAAGAGAGGGTATTATGGTTGACAATGATATTCCCAAAAGGCCTCTTACAGAGGTTCCAGTTTCCTGACTGCCAAAGAGAGAGCAGCCCAAGACAAGCATGCAGGTAGAAAGTCCTTACAATCAGAGCCCTCCTCTAAGAGAGATCAGGAAGGGTCCAGGAGTCACTGTCCTGTGCTATTCTCCATCTTAGAGAAACAGACCAAAACCCCCAAACAAAGTAGGCTATATTCTAAGATACTTTACCAAATGTAGGACCATTAATTTTAATACAACTGTACCAATTTGTAATACTTAAAAACTGATGTTACATAAACGCAAAACCCAAAATTAGAATACAAGAAGTAGTAAATACTGCCTAGAATATCTGATAGTAATTTTTCCTTTTATCCATTTTTAATTAAACATGGGATTTTTCTCCTCCCCCCCTTAATAAATAGACTAAACCCACTGAGTCAGCATCATAGGAGTAGGAACTAATAAACCTAGAAAATTTTAATGCATTTTAAAAATGCAGGTTCTACAAAGATTACTATCAAAAATTACAGCAATATTTCTTGTAGTGCTCAGTAGCAACTGTTAAGCATACTCAAAGTATGAATAAACTCAAGTTATTTTTAGGCTAATCTCTCTTTACAGTAATTACAGTATGTACTAATTTCTAGCATTTCATTAAATCCTATTTCTAAAAAGACGACAATTTAATCTAAGATAAACAGGGGAACCTGGTAAAACTAGAGAAGATTATGGGCATTACTATTACATTATAACGAGCTTGAGATTCAAGCACACTTTTTTTCTGAAATCAGAAGGTCTAAAACATGCTTTATAGTGTGCATCTCCTGAATGATTTCAGGACAGGAGGTGTTTAAGAAAACCTATCAGGTATTTTAAGAATTCTCAGTACTAGGTGAAATACTGCTACACATGCATAAGCATGATTTATTAGATGGTGTTTGGTATCAGGATACAAAGTTGTAACAAACAAATAGCATATGAAACCTTAAAATGAAGCATAAATAGGTTCAAATAAGCCTTTGAACTTCTTAACCTCTAGAGGTTCACAGAGTGCATCAGAATAACATGAATCTAATTTCAACAAAGCTTAAAAAAAATGTGGTGACCCAGCCAAGGTTTGGATATGGCAGATTTGTGCTCTCTTGCACAGGGAGAATCTGATTTACTAGAATGATAGAACGTGAACTGCCTCTTGCAGCCATAATAGAAATGTGTTACCTCAACTTGCTTTCTCCTGGAGAGTACAGTAACAGTATTTGGATATTCAACTAGGACACCCACATTTTGAAAATTTTCAGAATATAGTCTACAATTACTGTGAACACCTGCTCCCTCACAGCAGGAAGTCAGATAAATGAAGACTCCATATCAGTACTTTTCATGGTTCATGGCATAAGTTTCCTAAACTCAGAAGTGGCTCTTTATTACAATTTATTGTTTTTCTCTCTTCTGCTAGCATTTCC
>NW_010390886.1:1972-2668 GCF_000710305.1 Buceros rhinoceros silvestris | reverse complement strand
GCCACACTTACTAATTACCTGTACCAATCTACAGGTCCAAAGTGGGAGGAAGGAATACACAGTTCTTCTCTTGCTCTGTCAGAAATACATCAGGAAGGAAATACATCCTTTTTGCATTCAGGAGGAGCACTCAGCATAAGGAACACAGGGAGAGAGAGTCAGCATGGACTGCAGAGACGAATCTTACCTGGAAAGCTCAAGAACATTATCTTAGAAGAATACATCATGATGTGGTTCTTCCTGTTCCAGTACCTCCACAGGGTAAGATGTTCTGTTGCATTTTTCCAGTGAAGAATAAGCAAGGGTCACTGTCCATCTTGTAAGCCTCTATGCACTGAAGAATCCAGTTTTATATATGAACTTACACTAATTGCTAATCCCATCCTTTCCACCTTTTGTAGGTTGTGTTTTTACAGCAGCTGGTATGTTAGCCATTTTGACAGCCTAACTTGAAAATCTCTGGATATAAAAATCACATCTACTTTTGAGTTAAAAATAATTTCTTACATCCAAGGATTGTAATACAGTTGTCTACTTTTGGGACCAGCAGACACAGTGCATTTCATGTGATTTCCTCCCCATTCCTGTTAAAAATTCCTTCCCTCAGAAAAAGTAGTCATTTACTCTCCACTGAGATGGTAGTAATCTACAGCAAAGGAAATCAACTATCAAGGGATGAAAATGCTATTGATATTC
>NW_010390886.1:0-1857 GCF_000710305.1 Buceros rhinoceros silvestris | reverse complement strand
TACACACATTCCAATTGCTCTAGGCTAAGCTTTCAGGGAAAATTTTCAGAAGGATTAAAGGAAATGTATTGCCAGGTTTTCTCCCCTCACCAAATGCCCACACGCACTCAAATTGTTTAGTGAGAGCCATAGGTCTTGTAACAAACTAGCAAACAAAAACCAACCAACCAAACAAGCAAAAATTTGGTTTTAACTCAGGGGAAAAAAAAAAAAAAAGAAAAAAGAGATGCAGGTAGTAAAGTCAATGCCTCAGAAGCAAGCTGCAGCCTACTGAAGAATAAAATCAGACTGAAATCAGTGCCAGATATGTTGTAATTTAAAACTGCATCAAGAATCTGGCTTTTCTTATTTGAATATTGAAATTATTAATAAAGTGACCTTTTCTTTCCTTCCCTCCTTGAGAACTTGCAATGTGAGCTCCTGATGAAGACATCTGGGCACCTTCTAATCTAAAAAAAACTTGTAACACAAAGCCAGTAAATGCATCCTTTTGTCCCTGATACATGTCATGAAATTGAAGTAAATAGATTTAAAACTCTAGCATTGCAGACAATTAGATTAGAAAGCCATTAGTAGCCATATAGAGTATTAGAGCACTGCACACCAAAAAGCTGTTACAGAGAAATGCCTCAAACAGATAAAATCATATTGATATTGTCCCTCTTCTATTACCCAATAAAGCATTTTAGTTTGAGCCCTGTTGGTTTTTTGTGATATCTCTTTGTGAAGCAGAACCAATAATAGAAAACTTTCTACATTTCTTCTGTCTTTGAAGAATGAGAGAGGAAAAGAGACGTCTCTACTTCAGTAACACTGTGTAACTGCCATAATAAGGTTCAGACTTGGACAAAGAGATGATGTTACCATTCAAGATTCCCTTTCAGCTGTTAATCCTTTGTCTCATCTCTCCAAAAATTCTCACCCTTTTCCAGTTTCTCAAAGAATTTGAGTATAGTGCCTGATTGCACCATGTTGTTAAAAGAGGGAAAGCAAGTGCAGTTCTGAACTGGTGTCAAGCAATCGTTCTTTGCTGAAGTGAGGAGAGGTGTCTAACCATATGTCAGTTAGGGGTTAATCCCAGTTGTGGGAGAATAAAAAAATTACAGAAAAACATGATAGATAGTTACTCAAGTCAACAGTACTTTGCAAGATCAGCTACATGTCAGCACATCTGACAGGAATGAGAAGAATTAAAGGAATAATCCTCTGCAACAACAGTTCAAAGAGTGAACTAGTCTAAATCTGATGTTGACAGTTGAAACAACTGTTTTAAGCTACCTCTGATGTAGCAGAGGAATTGTGCAGGTCACACAGTACTGTCCACATGTACTTTTGGAAATTGATAGTCTCCCTTTTCCCCAGCAGGAACACAACGATGCATTAGGTATTGTCGCTGGCAGTAAAAAGGACTGCAGCTGGTTTCCCAGCCAGGCAGGAAAACGGTAAGAAGGACAAGCTTGAAATTCTCCAAGAAGCTTGAGACCAATCAGAAAAGACTTCAGGGCCCTCAGGTGACTGGTCAAGGGATCAGGAGCACAAGAGGTGTTCTCAGTCCCCATAGTGGCAAGGAATGAGGAGGGAAGAAACAGAAAGACCCACCAAGTCAACACCTGGTGTAACCAGCAGGACTTTGAGTTCTTTGATCATGGGTTGCTTTATACAACACCAGGTTTGCTGGCATCTGATGGGGTACACCTGTCTCAAAAGGGGAGGAGGATCCTTGCACAGGAGTTGTCAGGGCTCATTGAGAGGGCTTTAAACTAGATTTGAGGGGGGAAAGGGATAGAGTCTGGCGAGAGGTAGGAGAGATAGGCCAGGCAGGGGAAGAGGGGGAGTGGCTCTCTATGTTAGGGAGGG
>NW_010390885.1:404-4542 GCF_000710305.1 Buceros rhinoceros silvestris | reverse complement strand
AAGTCTGTAAAATTAGGCAGAACAGCAAACAAACAGGAAAAAACCCTGTGTGTTTTTTTTGGAGGGGGGCATTGTTTTGATTTGTCCCTAGAGAAGTGGAGTGGGCTGAAGAGCCTGGTGTGTCCACGGGGCAACCTTGGCTGTTGGTCACTGCTGTACCTTTCCAGGCAGCTGGTGAGCCACGGCAGGTGGTGAGCGGTCACAGCTGTAAGAGACAGCAACAGCTTAGCTGAGAGCGCCTTCAGACCTGGGACCGAAATGCTGCGTGTGCTCATCTCCCTGATAACGAGCCTCACAGACCTGAACCAAGAAGTAAAGAGCTCAGTGTCAATCTGTCGAGCCACGGGTGCGTTTGTGGTGCCTGAGGTATAAATGCTGTCGTGTAGCATAGCACAGACGACTGTTCAGAGGCGAGCCTTTGTTGTCTTGACACTGGATTAAAGGCGAGTGCCCTACTTCATACATGCTGCTCATCTCTTACGTAAAAGATTTTATCGTGGCTCTGGGTACAAGTATAAAACCAATCTAAAGTTCTGAACACTTTAGCGATGCCAAGCCTTTATTTTATTTTTGTCCATTCACTACTAACAATGTCTTATTTGGGATTATAGGACAGAAAACTTACAAAAGTAGAGAGGCAGAGATTTAAAGAGGAAGCGGAGATGTTGAAAGGTCTGCAGCATCCAAACATTGTGAGATTTTACGACTTCTGGGAATCCTGTGTAAAAGGCAAAAGATGCATCGTGCTGGTTACCGAACTGATGACCTCTGGAACGCTAAAGACGTAAGTACTGCGCTCCTGGTGAGGAGGCTAAGAATAGCGAAGGAAATTTTTAGAAAAATCCTACTTTCGTATTCTGAAAAAAGGCATCTCCAGATAAAAGAGAAATGGAGCTGTTCTCTGGTGTCTGTCATTTGTCCCTGTGTTTGAACTGCATTGATCTGACAGGAAGAATTTTGGCCTCCATCTCTCTTTCTCTGCTCTCCTGCTCCACTTATGCAACTAGAAGCTGTTCTCTGTGTACTGCTGCTTCTGCCTGTGACGTTTTAATTTGCCAGGGTGTGCTTTTGTGATTGCTTTTTTGCTTGTATTTGCCCATTTTGTTAGAAAATTCAGGTAGAATAGCACTTGAATAGTAGAGTCTCTTTCTGAGTTAGAAGGTGCTCAGGTTATCTACTAAACAATATTAATTAATATCTTTTGGTACTGGCAATCCTGTTGAGGTTGATACAAAAGAGTTGGCAGGATTTCTGGAACAGATTTTCAGCCCCATTGGGAGCAGTGCTCATCACTCACTGCATACCCGGTGCGCTACTCTGCCAGCCCATTAGCAGGTCCTACATCTCTCCAAAAAGTACTCTCCCAATCAGTGGTTTAGGTCAACGGAAAAAATGCAGGTGCACGGTCCAGAGGTCAAAGTCTTGTGGTTAAAATTAAACTTCAGTATTCTTCTGATTTAATAAATGGAACATATTCTAAAGCTGTTCCCTGCATGGAGTGAATTGCTCTGCTGCTGGACTCGCAAATATTTGGTTGCATTTGCACCAAAAGCGCTTATTATCTTCCTCCCTAAAAATGAATGCTCCAATTCCTCCTTTGAAAAGATCTATTTTTTTTCAATCGTGTGATATTTCTGAGCTGCCATTATGGCATCTAATAAGGGGCTTTTACCCAGAGAGTTGTTTCAGTTGTTAAAGCCTCTAGAAGCTCTAATAACACTTCATTTTCTTTATACCCACTTCTGTGTGTGTTTGTGCTCTAGGTATCTGAAGAGATTTAAAGTGATGAAACCAAAAGTCCTGCGTAGTTGGTGCCGGCAAATCCTGAAGGGTCTTCTTTTCTTGCACACAAGAACTCCACCAATAATTCACAGAGACTTAAAATGTGACAATATTTTTATTACTGGACCAACTGGATCTGTCAAAATAGGAGACTTGGGTCTGGCAACCCTCAAGAGAGCTTCATTTGCCAAAAGTGTGATAGGTAATCCTCCTGTTCTCCTTGGCTCCCTTCTGTTGGTACAGTGGTTGTCCTTTTAGTATCTTTCCTTCCCATTTTGCATGAGTGTGTTGTTTTTTTTTTTTCATTTGTAGGTTGGTAGTAGAGATTAAAGTGGTTTTGTGACTGTTCCCTTTAGACCACTGTAAAAATGGTGTTGTGACTTCCTCTTCTCCTTCTGTATCACAATGGCAAAACACTTTGCTTGTTTTTCAATGGAAGTATCACTTGGTATCCACAAATCCTTCTCTCTCTGCCAAAAGAAGGAAGGTTTCTCAGCAGCTTGTGTGCATCCTCCTCCCGAGAACAGGATCAGTACCTCCCAGGTGGCGAGAAGAAAAGAGAGGCGAGAGGGAGGAGAAAGGATGCCCCGCTTCTCCTTAACAGGGCTGGGAAAGCCCCCGGGAAGTCTTCTGCTTCCGCTGGTGCTGGGACAGGGACAGTTGCTTGTGCCAAAGGGAGAAGCAGGAGTGCCCTGGGGAGCTGGGATGCTCTCCCTTGCGGAGAGGTCGCAGGGGAGCTGCTCTGGCTGGGAACACCTTATCCCCATTTACTGGGGCATCAGCAGAACAGGCTGTTTCTGCAGGCGACTGCAGAGCTCGTCCCTGCCTTGACACCATCCTGGCAGATTCTCCTGAAACAACACCAGCAAGTTAATAAAAATCAGTACTTTTGGAATTAAGAGAAATTTCCACTAGCTGGTGCCCGTGTGAGGAGTGTTAGAACGTGGGTTTGCTTGAACTGGGAGGATGTTTCCTGAATGACTGTCAACGGACGTCATTTGAGAAGATTACTTTTGATGATTTCTGTGCAAATGTTTTCCTGAATTCTCAACAGTTCATGTTTTTTACCTAAACCTCTGCAGCAAACCTCGCATGTTCAGGTCTGTAGGTGATAGTTCCAGGAAGCTGCATATTCCTGAGAACTGATGGTGAAAGTGGGAGAATTTATCATGCTCGTAGTCGTATTTCAGCTTACACTATAAATGGAAATAAAATTCTAGGTAATTAGAACGAGCAAACTGATAGTGACAGACACTGGTCCCTTGCTGTATATGGAAACAGCACCTATCTTTCAAGCAATTGCTGCTTAAATAATTACTTAATCTCTGAAAATGTAAGATGATGATAATTTTGTGCAATTATTTGTGCAAAAGTATCACACTTAATGCTTAGGGAGCCCAGTATCGTTGAAGCCAAAGAAATTCTGGATATGTACTTGGCTACTGTGGATCTGCTTAATCCTGTTAATTTTATTGAAATCCTGATGGTTTATATCTGTTGAGTTTGCCTAGTTTTTAACGTCTAATAATTGGTCTGCTTTTTTTCTGTTGAGGGTCAGTATTTCTTCACATAGTTGTTTTTTTGCAGCATAACAATTGTCCATGGGACATAACGGAATAATGTCAGTAATACCAATACCAGGTTTTGTAGTTACCACAAGGCCATCAAAGGATGCTTAAGTCTAAAAGAAGTTCAGTACCAGAAAGAGCTGCAGGTTGCTGGCAAGATGTCTGCATTCATTTTGGCGATAGAACCAAGCTCCTTTTTCCTGAGTAGTCTTGCTCCGAGGAGAGAATTAGGAGGGCTTGTTAAGGCTGGTGAGATGAGTAATTCTGCCCCCTCCGTAGATGTTGTAGCTTTAAAGCAATATTAGTCGCTGCGGTTTTACATTGGCTTGAGCAGGATGAAGTCAGCGTGGCTGAGGTCCAGTTCCTCACTTGCTGCGTTCGTGCCATCGCTAATGCTCGTCTGACCTTGCGGTGTACCTCTTCAGGGAGCCCAGCCAGGGCAGAACTCCTTCTGCCAGGAGAGATTGAATAGTGCTGAGCGGCTTTACATTTAGGTGGTCCATTTTGTTTAAGGATACTTGAATGTCTTCCTTCCCACCCCCAAGGGATGGGGGGAGATGGCACTTTCATGCTGTTTTGGAGTGGTGTCAAGAATTTCATTTGCTTCGCAGTCTATTGCTATCGGTTTTTCAGATTTGCTTTAAATGCTCAGTAATTCATGGGATTCGCTCCTGCCTCTGGGGCTTGTTCCTTCTACAACAAGGCTGCAGCTCCAAAAAGCATCCTCTGTGGCAGCTCCTAACCATTCCTGAGCAGCAGCCACTGCCTGTGCGACAGCTGGGGGGAAA
>NW_010390885.1:0-333 GCF_000710305.1 Buceros rhinoceros silvestris | reverse complement strand
CGTAAGCCCCAACCGTTTCTTGAGCACCGGCCCCTGCCTGTGCGACAGCTGGGAGGAAAACCCAAAGAGCGGGTGCTAGGTTGAGCTCTCACGACATGGGTCCAGCTGACTGACAAAGGCGGGAGGACTGGGCGTCTTCGGGGTGGAAGGAACATAAACAAGGGGAGAGATCAATCCCAGATTTTGCAAAATTAGTTTTACTGAACTGCTTGTGCTGGGGCTTGTTTTGTGAGTTGGGCCAAGTCCGCTTCAGAAAATGTACAAAAGCAGGTTTTTTACTGACAGCCCATGGTTTTGAGGGATTAAGGGTCGAGGTCCCGAGGTAATAGCTCC
>NW_010390884.1:7348-8092 GCF_000710305.1 Buceros rhinoceros silvestris | reverse complement strand
TTATATTTTATTATATTCTCTTTATAATTAGACTATCTTAGTGAGAAGAGCATACATAATACTTGTTTGTTGTTAGAGCGATACTGTTCTTGGACTGAAAAATGACTGAGAGATGTCTGTGTTTGAAAATTTATCGCTTTAGTTTTTTCCACCCTGCTTAGCTTTCAACATTAGGCTTCACACTTCAGGATAATGTTGGCATTTCCTTTTGTGCACTAGAACTCCATGCGTGACCGAGGCTAGGCATCCGAACTGCTTTGGCTTTTTCCCTTTAATGTTTTCTCCCTCTGTTGTGGTTTTCCTTTTACAAGATGCTCAGCAGTGATGTGGTAAAAGTTTTGCTCTGCTGTTTTTGTAATTAAAACATTTGCAAACAAACAAACAAATGACCTATGAGAGTTAACTAAAGAAAAATATTTCACAGAATATTTATTGAACATAAGAACCATAGTCTTTGTTGTGTTTTGGCCCCTTTCTGCTGGTTTACCAGAGGAAAGGGCAGCACTTTTCCTCCAAGTGAGGTAACTGAACGCTGTCAGTATCGCTATGAAACTGTAAAAATGCCTTGGGCTAGGCAATCCCATTATGTTTGGGGCAGGTGAGTGTGGGAGAGGTGTTTCCGCTGCACCCCACCCATTCCTTTGTAGTGCAGCTGTGAAGTAGTTTATTTGAAAAGGCTCACTTTACTGTATAAACTGTATCTGCAGAAAGTGAAAGCCACACCTGAGAGAAAGTAATTTCCTG
>NW_010390884.1:0-7242 GCF_000710305.1 Buceros rhinoceros silvestris | reverse complement strand
GAAAAGTAATCCAAAAAGTTTAGAAATAAAACATCTAACCTTACCACTTGGAATTTCAAATTTAAGTCCTGTAAATGAAATGATAGCATCATAGCTCTCAAAAAATTTACTGTCATGGTTCAAGATGGTGGATAGTGAGGAAATTACTAACCTTTGTTAGGCCTGGTATAAATGTAGGTTATAAATCATCTTTAAGGCACCGAAATGGAACTTGGAAGATCTGGGCATCCAGACTTTCTATTTTGGTGACCTTTGTGCAATCATTTTTTTTTCTTTAGTACTTTAATTTTTATCTCTAGAAGAGTGTGCATAGGGAAATTAGGGTTGCATTGACTTGGAAGTGTAAAAGAAGGCTTGCTGTCTGCAGAGAGCGACTGGAATATTGTCACAGAGTAAAGCGGAAAAACCTAGGCAAGAGCTTGTGTTAGTAGCGTAACCAGGAACAGCAAGCTCTCTAGAGACTCAGCAGTGCGAATATGGGTAGGCTCTTTCCTGTCATAATTTAGCTATTCATACCATTCCTAGTGGAGACAACTGCAGCATGATGTAAACCATGGACATGTTTAACATGGTATACGATTTTTTTTTTGGTTTCCACAAGGTAGTGGCTTGATTGCTGCAAAGTCATTGTAGCTTAGAATGACAAATCCTAAACATAAAATATTTACCAGGAAGAGGAGAGAATGCTAATATTTTGTGACAGCTATGGGTACCTGGTGTTTCATGGGTAGTAAATTCAGGTTGCTTAAATTATCTTACTTTTTAACTTAATGAGATTTTGTATCAGGTTGTAATATTTTTGTGATACTAGTACGTTAGATATATAATAATACAGAGGGTGAATGGGGAAGACCGCAGGTGATTTAATGACCTGCCTTTAAGATTATGGGGTTTTAATTGTATTTTATTTGCCCAACAGTATTGTCTTGTTTCAGCATGCTACATTTTACTGTAGAAGAAAACGCAACTGTGATTAAATTTTGATTGCATACTGATGTTTGAAGGCAAGTATTGCTTGAGTACCAAAGGTCTGAGTATGTAGCATCACTAGGTGGCAGGGGGAGGTTACGGAGAGTGACAGTTATGGACATGGCCTGAAGCTGTCACTCCTCAGATCTCAAGTGAGGTGCCTCCAGATTTGTAGGAAGCTATAGTGCAGAGGACTGATGGCTTCCTGCTTTCAACAGAGACAGATATTCCAGGGTACTTAGTGCAGCTTATTTGAGAGATACTCCACTCTAGAACAACCATTTTAAACATATTGATATTTAATAGTCATTCTGAAAGTTTCCAGAATGCTTGGTTCTAGAATAATTTTCTAATTGGAGTAGTGATAAAGTATATTTTGTATTAATATACAAGCTTTGTAAGTTTATGAAAAGTATGATGCAATGCAGTGTGTGCCAGAGCTGGAGGCTGGATTGGTCGATTTTAGAAGTGTCTTCATACTTTTTAGTAAGGGATGGGCTAGAGTAAACATCCTTCAGAATGTTTTAACTCAGCCAGGTTGAATTGTGATCCAAAAGCCGGGAAATGACAGTAAAATAATAGCTGCTTCTTTTTCAGATGTTCTCACAACCATGTCACCCCCTAATTAAAAAATTTTACAAGCTATCAGATTAGTTACACATTCTGGTTCATCCTGAATTCCATTTGACAATGTTTCACCCTTACCACTTTTGGTATCATTTCCTTCCATAGCATTTAATACTCTCTGCTTTCTATTCCTAAAGATTAGGAACCTCTTTCAGAATTCTTACTCATTTCTTTCTGTGTGGAATTTTGCACAATGGTCACAATGCAGTGACCAAGCTCTATGTGCCAGGTATTCCTGAGTTCATGTTTGGAAGGACTTTGTGGTTTATATAAACTCTTTACTAATATGGTAATATGAAGGATTTTAGTTGTCATTATTTTGGCATTCAGACTGATGCACTATCAAAAGGCCTGGCTTCCTGGAAACACTGCTCACCCAGTCTCTGAAAATCATGCTTTTAATAATGAAAATACAAAAATGTATCAATTATTTTTAAAATCATGGCCATGTCTAACCTTGGATGTTTTCTTAAAATTTCCTTTGAACTCACCCTGTTTCTACAAAAGCGTGTGTGAATGTAAGCCCTGCTAGTGCTCAATTTTTATTAATAAATTCTGTCAAAAAATAATACAAAAATGGTTTTGGAAAATCTGTTAATTAGCTATACAGTTCAGCTGCTCAATAGAGCGTGACAGTTCATTGTTCAAAATTTAAGATCCTGATCAATCAACTGTTTAATTCTAATCAAATTGCATAGAGTTTCTCACTTACGTAAAGGTAAGTGCAATTATAACATGGTTGGATTTAGCCAGGTACTTCAGTGTTGAAAATATAAATGACCGACATTTATGACAAGATACATGAAAAACCTATACTGACATACAGGTGTATAAAACTGGTGGAAAACTACTACATTCTCATCAGAAAACCTCGTGTTTTCTGATTGGCAGGTGAAATTCCATCTTTGGGAAAGAATTAATAAAAAGGCAGAAAGGCCAAGAAAATATGGAAATAGAAGAAAAACAAGGTGGAAAGATATTAATTCTATTAATTAATATTAACAAAAGTTCCAAAAACAGTACTTGGAAAAAACATCTGTTTTAAAACAGATCTGACACCAGGTACGCTGAGAGACTAAGCTAAAAAGGAAATCTGTCCATTTTTCGTTGAGATGAGCACTGTCTGCTACTTACTGAGCTGTGTTTTTTACTCCTGCAGTCGAAGGACACATGTTGCCTGCAGCTAGATTCCCAGACACACAGCAAGTTCTGTTGCTTTCTGTCAAATAAAGAAAGAAATAGATCCATATAAGTTGAAAAGAGACATTTTTAAAAATCCATGTGAAGTATTGTGAAGTCTTGGTAGGTGGCAGGGAGCAGTGGGTCTTGTCTACCCCAACTTCCTTAAGGCTTTCGACTCTGTCTCCCATAGTATCCTCATAGAGAAACTGTGGATGTATGGGCTGAATGAGCAGACGGTAAGGTAGATTCAACGCTGGCTGAACAGCCAGGTCCAGAGGGTGGTGATGATCAGTGGCACAAAGTCTAGTCATAAGCCAGTAACTAGCAGAGTACTCCAGGAGACAATACTGGCTCCAGTTCTGTTCAGCATCTTCATTAATGATCTGGATGATGGGACAGAGCGACCCATCAGCAAGTTTGTGGATAATGCCAACATGGGAGGAGGAGCACTGATACGCCAGAGGGTCATACTGCCATCCAAAGGGACCTCAACAGGCTGCAGAAATGGGCCAACAGGAACCTTGTATATGCTGGGGACCACCCAGCTTGAAAGCAGCTTTGCAGAAGAGGACCTGGGTGTCCTGGTAGACAGCAAATTGAACATGAGCCAGCTGTGTGCCATTGTGGCAAAAAAGGCTAACAGTATCCTGAGCTGCCAGCAGGTCAAGGAAGGTGAACGTTCCTGACTAGTCAGAACTGGTGAGGCGACATATGGAGCACTGTTTCCAGTGCTCATACAGTCCTGGGCAACCAGCTCCAGGTGGTGCTGCTCGGGCAGGGGTTTGGACAAGGTGACCTCCAGAGATCTCTTCCAACCTCAACTGTTCTATGATTCTGTGATTGAATTCAAGATTGGGAAAGAATTATTTTGCTTTACAGTGAGGTTACAAACATAAAGGTCATACATGGGCAGACATCATTTGTCTTTTTCATCTTAGTAGAGTACAGGAGAAGAACATTAAATGGCTGGAATAAATGAATGTCAAAAAGCTGAGGTTCTGTTAAATTCAGGCATCTCTAAGGCTTCCAGAATTAAAATTATAAACAGAAGTGTATAAATCATGAATCCAATACTCATTCAATCCTTTTTGGATTTTCTCCAAAATAATCATTTTTATAGAAGCAGACGTTACTGCCTACTGTTACAGCTACTTTTGTTTTTCCTTCCAAATATTCAGGAAATGTACACTGTAATAGCTGCTCAACATGCATTAACCCATAACTTGAAAAAACTCCATTATTCACAAGATTCCACCCACCTGCAGGAAAATTTCATTACATGACCTCTGATATTTAAACCGTGAATGAAGCTAGAAGTGTACAGGGAACTTTCAGCCTTTTAGAAGCTGGTAGTTAATTACTAATTATTGCTTGGAAAAGCTCGGGGATTAAAAAGAAAAGGGGGGCAACCAGCAAGAATGGATATTACATTTGGATATATAATATCTGATATAAATGGATATTTATATTGTATTTATAATACAATATAAAAAGCAAAGCTTTTTCCCAGTGAAAATTTGATGCCTTCAATTCCCAAGTACTCTCGATCTCCAGAAATGAGGGGTTTTATCTATAGAAATATAGCAGAAGAATACGGACGCATCTGAAATGGTTTCTGTTACAATGACTCCTTCTTCTGTTTTCGATTCATATCCGCATATTTGACAAATGTGCGTGGTAGGAAACAAGTGCCTCATTTTTGCTTCCATACAGTGTAATTGGAAGTCTCCAGAGACTAAGCACCTTCTCTTTCTTTTTTTTTGCTTTGAAAACTTAGGAGGACTCATTTCTTCAAAAATTCGTAGCAAGTCACTCATGTTTATGTAAAGCCCAGTGAAAAAAACTGCAACTTGAATGTAGGAGACCTAGGGTCAGAACTCTCCTCTGCTTAGCATCGTGCAGCCTCAAAGTCCAGAAGGTGCCAGCCTCGTTTGTAATAAAATATTTAAGGTTTCTGGCACTTGTGCAAATATGCTTAAATTAAGGGGTGATGCACACAAGGCAACTACATTAGTTAGTTAAAACAAATTTTTCACATTGTAGTAAGTGAACCGAGGTAGTTAGGGAACAGTTAATACAGGGTTTTGGACTACCTCCATCCATTTATTGTTTAACAAGACTGAATTACATTAATGAGATTTTCATAAACAGTAATGTTGCTAATCATTTGCAGATGGCAAAACTATAGAAGATAATTTTTAAATAGCTACATATTTTAAGCACTCTGCAGTTTCTGTTTCCTCGCAGTTGTAATTTAGGAAAGCTTAATTTCAGTGCAAAATGTATGGGAAGAGGAGGTGACAAATGTGAAGAGAATAAAGCCAGTTTATTTTCAGTTCCCAGAAAAAAGACATTTAGAATATATGTGGAGTCTACTTAATCCTTTAGATTGCCAGTACTAAGGACCTCTGTCTTGACTTGCAGTAATGCTCACAAGTGTGAGTATCTTCTTTTTTATTTATTTAAGCGGAGTACTTATGGGAAAGTGAACCATCATTACAAAGGCATTGTAGTAAGTCTGGCCTTAGAAATCTGTACCTGACTTTTCACATAACCTAGAAACTTAGAAGTATGAAACTTCTATTTCTGAATAGAATATGTGTAACAAATGTACTTGTAATTAGTTTAATTATTCAGTACAGAGTTGCTCATGTTTTTTAGGAGAGGTATTTGAAATAGCATTTAGTTATTAGGTACTTTTAAAGCTTTATGATTTTGATAGGTTACTGCAAATATAATTCTCCCCAAATCCCAGAATCTTTCAAAGCACTGTAAAGTAGCAGATTTGCCCATCTCTTAGTCGAAGATAAAATGAGGTACGTTTACTTTCATTCTTGCTCCTAACCCAAAACACTAATACACCCTTACTCTAAGTTAGTCATCTGAAGTTTCTCTAACAATCAATGCAGGTAAATAGGCAACTCCAGAATATGATTTATTGGCACTTCGACACTCTGTCAGGATCAATGTCTTGAAATATTTATGTGTTTATCAACATGAAAGGAATCTACAATGAGTAGTTCAGACTTCAGTGTGTTAACAGCTAAAACTGCGGCTTTGGGCTAGGATCTACTCTCACTAATATGTAAATTATCTAAGTATCTTATTTAGTTACTCTAAAAAAAAGATCACCTTAACAGTTCAAATGAATCTATTATTCTCAAATTGATCAAAAATTTCTTTGATCAGTCTCAGCTGTTAACTGTTTGAGGTTTTTAGCCAAAGTAATCTGCTAATGGATCTATTCAAAAGCTTAAGTGTCTGAAGAAATCATTGGTGGCTGGTTCTATAACACATTCGTAATTTCTGGTATATAGACTAAGGGGTGTAGCTTCTAGTTTTTATTAGCATATGGAGTTGTATATCTAAAATGAACTTTGTGTAGAAGAAAGTATATTTTTATAGAATTATTGATACTTCATTTTCTTAATCTTCATGCTTCATGCTTCTCACCTAAGGATTAGCTTGGTTTTCTCCAGTATTTATCTTTTAAGTTGATAGATTGTTCTGTGCATTAAATAACTAGTTGTGTAGGGTTTATTTTGTGAGCAATTTCCTGGATGAAGAATACTGAAGGATGGATTTATTTTATGTAATATTTACCATCTACAAGTTAGTAGTTACATAAACTGTTTCTGTGCTGCTTCTCTAGGCAATGAAGAGGGAGTGACTTAGCGTAAGTCACTTCATCCTAGAACTGATGGAACAAATAGACCTGTAGAGGAATCTGTCTTCTTGACAGAATAAAAGAGATGGGAAAAGTTCTCTGGAGGTCATCTGGTCCAACTCCTGGCTCAAAGTAGGGCCAGCCTTAAGGCAGGTTTCATCGAACCATAGAATCATAAAATGTTTTGGGTTGCAAGGAACCTTAAAGGACATCTAGTTCAAGACCCTTGCAGTGAGAAGGGACATCTTTAACTAGACCTGGAATATTTCCAGTGATGTGACAATTACCACCTCACTGTGCAACCTGTTTCAGTGTCTCACCACCCTCACTGTAAAATGTCTTCCTTATATCTAACCTAAATCTCCTCTCTTTTAGTTTAAAACCACTACCCCTTGACCTGTCTCAACAGGCCTTTCTAAAATTATCATCCCCATCTTTCTTACAGGCCCTCTTTAAGTACTGTGCGGGTGCAATAAGGCCTCCCCAGAGCCTTCTCTTCAGGCTGAAGAACCCCAACTCTCTCATCCTGTTCCCATAGCAGAGGTGTTCCATCTCTCTGATCATTCTTGTATCTCTCCTCTGGACCAGCTCCAATAGGTTCATGTCCTTCTTGAGCTAAGGACTCCAGGTGAAGTCTCAGCAGAGCAGAGTAGAGCAGCAGAATCACCTCCTCAACCTGCTGGCCACGGTTCTTGTGATGCAGCCCAGGGTATGGTTGGCTTTCTGGCTGTGAGCACACATTGCTGGTTCATGTTCAGCCTTTCATCCTGTCGCAGTTTGAAAAAGGGGGGCTGTTT
>NW_010390883.1:0-2005 GCF_000710305.1 Buceros rhinoceros silvestris | reverse complement strand
AAGGGCGGCGTGCAAGGGGCGGCTCTGGGCGAGGCGGCCGCCCCCGCTCTGCACCGTTGCAGCGAGGTCCCTGAACTACGCTCGGGCTTGACTTTAATCTCTCAGCTGCGCAGCTGCATTGTAAAAGCTGCCTTAAAACGTGCCGTCCCCGGGAGACACCGGCCGTGAGGGGGGCCTGACTGTATAGATGGTTAAAAACACTGTTCCGCAGAAGCGATGAACACGTGTGCTGTTGGCAGATAGTCTGAGGCAATCTGTGGAAATGTGATAACGGGAATGGAAAACTCCCCTGGCTAGTAAGATTCAGCGTGAAATCTTATTGCTGTCTTTTGTAATAATAGCTGAAGATTTATTCTAAGAACATGGCAAGAATTACATCCCCTTTCATTGTTTCCCCTGTGCTGGCCAATTCAAGTGTAGCTCATCTCTTCTATTACAGTAATAAGAGAAGCTTTCTAACTTCTTCCTCATCTTTTATCAGTAACTTGCTAGTACCTTGATGGAGGTGGTCAGAGTTAGCGTATTTAGGGAAGGGTCAATTTCTGACTCTGCACTTTAGAAAGAGAAAAAACATATTGAGGGGTAAGTGTGTGAACTATCAGCATCCCTGTGTGGGATAGGCTGACATCGGAAATGTGGCAGCAGGGTGAAGGTAACGCCACATAGATGAGTTGGGCCAAAGGCCACTTCTTTGAGGTTCTCCCTTCACGTATAGGTGTTCAGGTTGAGTTACCCTGCATTACATTGTTCTTTATTTTTGCATAATACCTTTCATCTAAGGAACTCAAAGCACTCTTCAATTAATTACTATTAATTTGATAACTGTGGAAGACGAAGAAAGGGTAAGTTACGGAAACTTCCACATAACCATCTAAAGCATTCAGACTAGGAAACAAGCTTTTGTCATTTTGTTTGCCCTACTGCAAAATATAAAACTGCAGTGGTAGTTGTGAAGTGCATGCTTTCTTACTCTTTACACCTTCACTTGTATTCCCTGGCTTATCAATAAACGGTGGGTTACCATACAGATTTTTATCCACACAGAGCCTTCTGGCGTATGTACAGGTTTTTCTCCTGTAGCTCACTCCTTTCTAAAGTATTTCTTTGAGCTGGTGGTTCTGGAACAAAGTAAAGTTGGGGGTTTTTTTTCTTTCGCTCTCAAAAATTAGTTACAATCAAGTTATTCAACAGGTATTATGACTCTCTAACCCCTGCTGTACCTCTCAGGACCCAGGGCTCTGCTCTGCTACAGACCACCTGCATAACCTTGGTTCAGACTCTGAGGAAACCAAAGCCGCGAGAAGAAGCTGTGAGACAGTCTGAAACTTTACTTGTGCAGCCTGAGGCAGGATTCTTGAGATGGGGTGACTCAAGGATTCGGCATGGGAAAACATCAGCGTGGAAGGGTTGATGCCTGAAGACAGTGACAGCAAGGAAGCAGAACGTTACCTGACTCTCAGTCCTCTGCATGATATAATGGGCTTGACTAGTTCTCAGCTTTGCTTATTATTAAATACAGTTTTTAGAACGTTGTTGAACAATTCATCCAAGAATACCGGGAAGAATGTAGCGGTCCGATTTCCAGGAAGCTTGCTGGACATCAGGGGGCACTGTTTCATCACCAGCCATTTAAACTGGGACAGTGCAGCATACCTCCAGTGCCATACGCTGAATTTCATGGTGTGCTTAATTCCCAATCCTACCTATAGGTGGACATTAAATCAATGAAGGTACTCTTCATCTTTATATGTTACCACAGTTCTAACTGATTTATATATATATAAAAATATGTGTATGTGTTTATAGATACAAAATTAATAAGACCTGGGTTGAAACACCTGGGACTCCTACAAAATCTTATTTCAGGGGGGAAAAAAATCCATAAATGAATTGGAACTTAATTATACAAGATGTAGAGTTATATAGTTATGCAGTAGTTGGTGCAAAAAGGCAGTGGCGGAGCACTTTGACTCCTTTCAACAAAAAAAGAACTTAAAATTTTTCA
>NW_010390882.1:7774-15425 GCF_000710305.1 Buceros rhinoceros silvestris | reverse complement strand
GAAAAGAAAGAAAAAAAGAAAAGAAAAAAGAGCTGAAACTGCAGTGTGGTGAGAAGAACAGAGAATATTTGGGTGTCAGCTGTGGAATACAGCATGTGGTGTGGGAGCAGGTCATTAATCCTATTTCCAGTGGTCACATTTTTATTTTCACAGTATTTAATGCTTATTTTGAAAGTCATAGTTATGAAAGCACTTGAGAAAGTCTGAATGCTCTTTTGTAAATTTTTTTTTTCCCCAAGATGCTTCTAGCTACCATGATTGCTGGTAAAAAAAACCCGATCCCACAAACTTTGCAACCCGAAAATTCAGAAAGCACACACACTTCCTTTCTTAACATATCAGGTCTTAGTCCTGAGGATTTCTAATGGTTTGACTCAACAATACTGATTTACCTTCCTCTCTGCTTCTTCCCACAGCAATTTTACTCACACTGTTGTTACTTGTTTTCTTTTCAACGCGTACCAGCTCACACTATAACTCACCAGCTGTCAGCATTTTGAAGGAAAGATTAGCAGTGCCAGCTATACCTCAGGAAAAACATTTGCACTCCTCGCAGCCCAAGTGTTTACTATATACTGCAGAAAAAGGGGTGGGTCACATTATCTACGTCCCTCTTCTCGTGTCTGCAGGGCTTCACTAAGCTGACAACTCACAACTCATGCTCGTTTAAAAACTGCGGTAAAAAATAATTATTCTGAAGACACTGCATATATAATCACAATATAATAACTAAGTTTTTTAATACACAAGCTCCTTCTTTACTAATATGGATTTTGATAAAACAACTAACAGTTTAATAGAAAAAGTAATGCTAAACTAGTGAAGAAAGGTGTATTTTAGGATCACCTAAGAAAGTAGACAAATGGGAAGCTAAATTCTGAACACTACCTGACAGCAAACAATTTGAATTTATATATGAGCCTACCATTCACTGTGACACAGAGCTATTATCTCAGGTGCCTAGAGAAGTTCCCTTTGAAATTAGATGAAGCCTGAGAAGAGGATGCTACTCAACTGAAGCTCCTTATTCCTAGTCTCATCATTTGCTGAGCTTTTAATACAGTGTTCATGAGGAAAAACAACTAAAAATCTTGTATAGTATAATACCTTTGAGAATTTTTAAATTATTTACATTACTAAAGCATCTTACAGTACAGTGCAAGAGCAACCTGAACCTAGAAACAGTCAGATATGGTGCAGAAATGTTAACAAACATTTTGAAGAACAGAAACTACTTAATCTTTGCTCCTGTTCCACGTGTATTATCACAGAAAACAGGAGTGCAGGTACATAGGAAAGGGAGAAATTATTTTTTAATTTGGCAAGAGAAAGAATAGATTGTTCAGTGTAGCCAGTCTGTAGCTACATTAACTGCCTTTACCAACAGCAGCACAAAAGACCTTCCAACAGTTCCCCAGGAATTACTAACCCTGGGATAAATTGTACAGGATAACTAAATGTCCTCAAACTAGACTAGAAGCTGGAGCAGCTAAGAAAGTTCCTTACTTTTAAGAATAATCTTAATGTGATATCATGCGCTATGTTTTGAAACCTTGTTCCACCTTTGAGTATCTATGTCTTACATAAAAATTATTTTCTTCTTAAATCTTACTTGGCAATAGAGCTGAGTAATACACGGGGTACTCCACTCTTAGCAACGACGCAACCGTTGAAACTGTGATCCTGCACCACACTCCCAGAGCCTGGTGCTCCAGGAAACGCAGGAAAGATCACTGCGATACAGCAACACCTGACCTCTGAAGTTCTAAGGAAGTTGGTAGCAAGTATGCTCTTATAATTTTCCTCTGTAATAAGAGGCATTTTGATAAACTCTAAACATTTATTTCTAGGTGAATCTTCCAAATGTGGTACTCCAGGCATATGGTTTTCTCTGGAAGGGGAGAGATACATTCTGATACCTCATGCAGTTAACAAGGAACAAATTTGCCTCTGCTCTCAAATCGCTTAATTCTGGAAAATTCGACTTCTTTTGCAAAGGAGGAGAGCAGGACAAATCCCACAATTTCCTACTATTAAATAGTCAAATAAAGTATTTGCTTTAAAAAGCATTTTTTTAAAAATAAGAAAATAATTAAGTACTTAAAGGACTGTTTCTACTCATGCAAATGAAAGACAATCAACTATCTATCCTCTGTATTGCTTCGAATTTTTAATCTAAATGATTCCGTTTCAATTATTTGCTGCTTAGAAATGCTGTCAGCCATTTAAAATTTTTGTTTGGTAAATGCACAAAAGTAGGTCACTGAAAACAAGCTTATACACAATAACACACAGACACATCAGAGGATTAATATATAAAAATCAAGAGATGAAAAAAACTGACCTGCTGCTTCTGGTGTTTGTTTAGTAGGGCTAAAAATAAGACGTAACATCTGGAGCAGTCTGCTAAAGCTGCACAGAAGTCATTGTAGGAGGAAAGTTTACTACAAAGGTACAAAAATAAAATATAAATGAATAAAAGTACTTTTTTCCACAACAGGTTGTTTCAAAAATCACTCTGCTTTTGACTTTCAGAGCCATGATTTCCCACAATTAAATGCTTGCCAATACTTTGACTTCTCGTGGAGAAATACGCAGTTATGTAAGAGCACAACGGAAATCTGGCAGTGAATTACGGGAAGAAGCAAACATAAGGAGCTTCCCAACCTGCCTGCCATACGGGCACGGTGTGCTAACACCGGCACTTCTTAGCATTTAACAGGAGAACTGTAATTTCGGGCTGACACGGGAAGTCAGACAGGAGAGGAAGCAAAGGGTCCCTTGCCAATGCACATCTAGTAGAGCCTGGCCAGCACTAACAGACCAGGGAGGACGAGTCTTCTTGAGGTCACAATTTTCTCTCTGCGTATGCCCTAACAGCTGCTCCGCTCCTGCACCGCTCACCTTGACCAGTACAAAAGGAAGAGAATTGGACCAGAACTACTGCAGGAACAGAACAAACGAGGACACCCTGTTACTTCCAAGGGGTCAAAACCAGAAAATATCTGTGTTGGTGTTCAGTTACCACCCATTACAGCAAGATTTAGCAGACATGCGTAATCTGAGCAGATTGAATATATTCTCTACAAAGGGCTTCCTAAAGTGAAAAGAAAGCCTGAAAGAAGAATCATTCTGTATTACTAGAAGACAGAACAAAATTTAAATATGTGCTCTGTACTGCAGAGGGTTATTTTGGTTTTGTTTTTTTTTTGGGGGGACTCTAATTTCCAGAAAGCTAATTAAATTGATTTTATTGCTAATTTGTATCCTCAGAGCATGCAGTTCCTTAAACTTAAGAAAAAAAAAATTGAAGCAGTAGGAGACTTTAAATAAGAAAAAATACTTTTGCTCCATACTGAATTCTAGATAAAGCAAATGTCCTTGTCAGAATTAAAGTGTAAGTATCAATTACATTTAATTATAAAACCGTTACCCCACTTGCATGGCATTTTCCAAGTAAAAGAAATGCTCTCTCCTTAGAAGAAGTAAATATGCTCAACATGCTATAGTAGTTGCTAGAACTCAACTAATTTTTAGGAACAAAATTAAGAGAGAGAAATTAGGTGCCATGGAATCGGGGGGATCAATTCACGTGCTTTACAGGTAGCACATACAGCAAAGGACCGGATTTGCCTGCTTTTAGCTATCGAAAAGAAGGTGTAACCGTCCCTTATGTAGCTGCTCTTCCAAGCACACCCTGATCTCATCTAGCCAGGAGAATGCGATGGATAATTTGGAAGGGCTGAACAGGAAGAGAAGTCCATAGCAGAATCTCAGTGAACATGGAGCCACAGGCAACATGACTCAATACAATTACAAAGCGGCTATGACAAATGCGTCATTCAGAATGTCACTCAGAAATTGTGCTTCTAACCAAACACCTCCTGAAAGCATTAGTAGTTAACTTCGCCACTTCTTCAAAATCCTCACATCGTTTGCAAGTCCATTTAGCAGTGGATATTGCAAGCTGGTGCTTTGTAACTGGAAGATTTTTGACTGAGAAACTATTCAGGCTAGAAAGCAATCTTCCTGGGTGACTCACTCCTACAGACCTCCCTCTAAAAGGCACATCTTGGGAAGCAGCCACTGATCTGCTCATAAAACTCAGAATCTTTCAGCACTCCCCTCTGCACACTCAAGCCCCGATCCCACAGGTTAATCTCCTCACGCTGTGACAGCTCAAAACACTGAACACTGATCACATTTTCTCTTTCGGGTATTTCATTTCACAGGACACAGTCTCAAATATAATTAAGCTCGTGTAACTTCTCTCCTTCATTTTTTTAAAGCATGGCCTAAAATAGGATTAATAAATACTTAATAATTTACGCAGCTTTAAAAATCAGAAATGGTACTTTAAAAAATCTTAATCGGATCAGAGAACAACTCAAGACAACCAAACCGTTTCCACAGAGACACAGACTCCAAGTCTGCATGGCTAAATTAAACAATTCTAGCAGCATTAACCAAGACACAATTATCACACAAAATAATTTACAACTACACAGAGCTTTAAAATAAACAACTCGATGTAAATCTTTCCAGTTTAGTGCTTGGTCCTGCCCTCTCTGGTGTCTCTTGAGCTGAGTGCGCGCAGCAGCGGCGCTGCGCTGTCGGTACCTGAACATCCTGACGATGTAGGTGCAGACATCCTTATCGTTCAGACGCTGCTCTAGCGCCACGCAGAGCTCGCAGGCTGCACCGTGGCCGACGAGCTGGCCTCTTGCCACAGGTAAATCAGCCAAGTTCCGCAAAGTAGCTGTCAGCTGCACATAGAATGGTTAAAGATTGATTAATCACGGCTGCGTACAGCAGAATCCATGCTCTCGTGGAGATTTAATAAAGCTCCGAGCTCATTTAGAAGGTCTAAGGCAGTCTGAATGCCCTGTTAACAGACTGTGGGGATGCACTACCACTAAAATATAACAGGAAATGAGCAAGTAACGAAACTCTGAATACTGAAATAGTTGTTTGAAAAATGAAAGACTGATGCTGGTCTTTGCCTGCAAGTAACCTCTGTCTTTGAGGGGAACATGATCTTTCATATGTCTAAAATCTCGTCTGCGCGTATACAACCATACATCAACTGAAAATCAGGTGAAGTGCTGCAGATAAAGTGATTTTTTGCATAACGTCTGGTTTTGCGAATCTATCTTTAAGTCTTGCAAATAACTTTAAGTTGCAAACTAAGACAAATTGATTTTAAAAGACAATAATATTTATTTTGATTTAAAAATTTAAAAGTTAATCAAGAGAAATCTGTTTTAAACAGTATGAAAATGAAAAGCTTAAGTCCTCAAGTTTATTTCAGAGAAAACAAAAGATACTGTTCTATTTCAAGGAGTTTTAAAGATAAAATATCTG
The DNA here is from genome assembly GCF_000710305.1 of Buceros rhinoceros silvestris. Classification (NCBI taxonomy): domain Eukaryota; kingdom Metazoa; phylum Chordata; class Aves; order Bucerotiformes; family Bucerotidae; genus Buceros; species Buceros rhinoceros. The sequence goes on along the minus strand of NW_010390882.1, from coordinate 10,061 downwards.
CCATTCGTAGATATGCATAATGAAACAGCTATTGCGTATTTTGAAATGTTCTGGCTCTCTTCCTAGGTGAGGCTATTCAAATGCCAAGGTCAGACAGGCATCGACATGTAAGTTAACTGTTGATCTAAACCAGAACCTACTATAAAACTGATGTGAATAGGGGAATTCTTCAGATTTTTCTTATTCTAAGAGTAAGGTATTTAACTACAATTTGGTTTTAAATGCAGTTTGATAAGGCACAAAGTCTATCTGTTCAAATCGTTTGTAATCCCCAAAACCTCTGGAAATTAGGTATTCTATTGCTGAATTGGACTGCTCGTCCAGGGGTATGTAATCGCTAATTTTAAATGAAAAATCTGACAAAGAGCAAGTTAAGTTGTTGTATTTGAGGAGCTTTTCTTCACAGGATTCTATGCACTATGTCCATTCTCCAGCAGATTTCAAATTTTGCTGTTCAACAAATCTGACAAAAGCGTACAAGTCTTCAGTTAGCACACGATGTTCTGTAGCCTCAAAAAGGAGAAGCAAGGTCCAGAGGGGCAAAAAAAGTGTGATAAGGTGAATGTGGTATGTGAGTTGATTTAACTTCAGCACTGAACGTTAAATGTATACGGTATTCAGAATAAACAGAAACTGAACCTGTGGAAGCCACTTCCTCACGTTTTAAGATGACAGCTGGAGTTTTTCAGGTATGCATTCTTGCACAAGTCACAATGCTTCAAAAATCAACACAATACCAGAGAAATATTTTAAAATAAAAATATTCTGACCAAATGCTTTGCTATTCAAAAGTTTTGGTGGAAAAATTCTCGCCAAAGGGAATCGACACAGAAAACTCCTTTCAGTGCTCAGATACAAGATGTTCACAGTCAAACCAGAATGATATTTGTTGTGCTCTAGCTAAACTTCACAATAAAGAAAATGAAGGATAAAACATATATTAAAAGCATTGTTCAAACCCAGACAAGGCCTTGCACTGCAGCAAAGGTATTAGATAATGGGGAGGAAAAAAAAAAAATCTTAATCAATAGATAATGGTACAGAGGCCTCAAAAAAAAAGGAATTAAATTTTTCACTGCCTGGGACAGTTAGATGGTTCAAAATCCTCCAGCAGTAAATTTTATCAAGAGGCATCATCACAAAAAGATAGACTGGAAAGGAAGAGCAATGCAAACTACCATAGACACGCAAGACAATGAATTTCAGAAGTTCATAGAGGTATACATCCACAGAAGAACAGTTATTACACAAGTGAAATGGGAAGAGTACAAATGAAAAAATCATAGAAGCTCGCCAGACAGCAGATGAATTCAAGACAATCTGACTGCTCCGAGCAGACCCCATGATTCAGGGAGAAATGCTTAGCAATTGGCTTTAGCGATCCCCACCAGCCCTAATCCTTATGTTGCCATGTGAAAGATCAAATTCATCCAAACAGAAAATGTAACAGCAGACAAATGCTATTTTTAAAGGAGAAGACATTTAAGTGCTTTTCAGTTAAGGAAAACAGAGTACTTGTTAAGTCTTGCCAGTGACGCTACAAAAGCCTTGGCTTTTGAATAAGCATTACCATTTTTCATATAAATATAATCAGACTATTAGATGAAGAAACACAAGATGAGTCAAATACAACCTTGGTTCCATGTTCTCTATTAAGGAAAAATAATTATTACTACAAAATTCTTGCATTGTGGGACTTCTGCATAAAATCCATTGTGTAACAATGAAGAAATTGGAGAGGGGCTTTATTTCCCAAAAAAGGGCTTGGCCAGATTAGGTATAACACTGCCATCCAGTGACTGTGCAATTACATGGTTAATGAATGGAGAGCTGGTCCCAGTAAACTAAGATATCCGATTAAGCAATGGCAGAGCCTCCCTTGGAGACCACTCTGACTCCGGTGGTTTTCTCCTCCAGTATGATTTGCTGATTTGCTGGAGCAAATCATACATCAGCCTGTTCCTGAAGACTTGTATTTATTCATTATTTCTGGACAGCACCAGATATTTGATCTTTCGCCTCAAGTTAAAGTATATCACAAAACCTTCCTTTATTCTGAAGACTTATATAAATCACAGAAGAAACTTTCTTTGATACTACCTCCCTGAAAACAGATCTATTCCTACATCCGTCTATGATGACTGAACAATTAACTCACATGGAGAAATGGTGCTCATTAATGGAGATTGTTGAAGAAACTGATATGAGAAAGTCACAGGGAATTTCATAGCAGCAGGGATCACTATGTTTCTCACAAGAGGAAGTAAAATGAAGTGTCTGTATTACT